>NC_051163.1:125153891-125199509 GCF_013339745.2 Dermacentor silvarum | reverse complement strand
CACATAGGTTTAGAGCGATGGTGTGGCAGTAGCAGATGATTTTCTTGCAAGATATAGAATGCATGCTTGCCAACGTCGTTGTGAACGTTTTGCAGCTGTATCCTCACCAAAATACGCAGCTTAGGTTGACAAAGAGAGACTTTTATGATGGCATCGTAGAACCAAGTAAGTATTCCGACGATTGTCATTAAGATGTAATAGCACCGTTATATAGCTAAGATGTATTACAATCTCATCTGGCTGTATGTATCCTTGAAAGTTTAATTTGTGTGTCAAGTTAGTACGTCAAGCACGCAGCTTCTTCAACTTGCAGTGAAAGTTTACAAGTGCACAGTGAAATATAAGCATGAAATGAGCAAGGAGGAGTTAACGTTTGCAAACGTCAGCTGTCCCAGAATGTGAAATCCAGTAGTACTTTAGCTGCTACTGTGATCCTATAATTTCTTTTTTTGCTTTGCTTGTGTGTGATTTTAAGAACAGAAAGGCAATACAGTGATGTTTATTTTACCAACAACATAGCATATTTTGCGTACAGAACTGCAAGTCGGACGGAAAAAAAGCTACCAGGGTATCTTTTCATGAGATTCCTGCTGAGTATGTTCTGCGGGAAGCATGGTTCAAGGCATTGATTCAGATGACTGGCCCCCAAATACAGATTCCAATTATTCAAGGGTGTGCAGCAAGTATTTAAAGGGGGGGGGGGGGGGTGGTAGGTAAATATATCACTTCTGTTAAGGGGGACGTGGCAATTGAAGAGGTCCAATAGGTCAGAATTTTTTATCATTCTTTTTTTTCACAATCCTCGGCTTCATTTACCTTGTGTGAAATTAACAAATATGCGATAGACATCGAGAGAACAGCACTTTCCTAGAGTGCAATCATAAAAATTGCGAAAAAAAATGGATTGACTTCATTTTCTCAGCTATCATTTCTTGTACAGTTGCTTTCAGTCATCCCGGTGCCATTTCACAACGAATGATGACAAAGCATTCCGTCTTTTCACTAAGATCTGAAACTTTGATGATCGCAACAAAGCTGTCCATTTTTATCTGCACCTTGAAAGAATTCATTTTCTTTTTTTTTTTCTTGCAAAGGTCATTAGTAAGACAATATGCATAGGAAAGTTCAACAAAACAATTTGGTGCTCCATTTCGCATTTAAAAGATAATCCGCTTTATTGCACAGGAATGGCCTTTGGTGACATGTTGAGGTGAATATCTTAGGCGAACATTATTTGTAATTAATTAATTTGGGGATCACCATTAGAGGCTGACAAGTTTTGCAACTCGAAGACTATAATAGATAGCACAAAACTGCACAAATTTCATCAATATTATTCAAGTAAATAAAAAAGTTTTCATTGCCACTCTCCGCTTCTTCTATCTGAAAAACTACTGAATAAAGCAAATGAAAATTTTTATGACGGAGGCGGATGCATTTTAGCTTAAGGTATGGCACCACTTTTGAAAAGCTGCTTAAAAAAAGTTTTATCTTTTGCGATTTAGGGAATCCCCAAACATTCAAAAATTCCTGCAGAAAGAAGTATGTTCTTATTTTATTTAGTTCAAAAGTTATAGCCGACTTTGCCGAGCTGGTGAACGGTTACGAACCCAAAACTAATGTGGTGTGGTAATAGAAACGATAACTCAGCGAAAATCAGCAGCGTAATTGAAATTTTTCTGCTACGTTTCAGTCTGATATGTGAAATTTATTCGACAATTTGTAAGGCTTCCTTTTTTTAAACATTGCTTTAAACTTCCGTAAGGGGGATGCATGGCGCTAAAGTGTTTCTGTTGCTTACGCGCACTTTATGCTACCGGGTTCGTCATTTTATAGGCATTATTTTTAGTAGCAACAGTATAACATAGGCTGAATGTTTTTATAAGAAGGCATGGCCAAGTTCAGGGCAAAAAGGAGACAAACGAAGTTTCTTGGCAATCGGCACACGGTGAATGCTCCGACCGAAGACCACGCAGACGTGAATGTAAACTGGTCTGCCCGGAATGCAAAAAGACGTCACTCATATTGGAAGAATGCTCGCAGCACAGAATATCCTTTGCACATGCTGTTTTACGTGGTGCGTGTGTATACGTACATTCATTTCAATCGTCAAAAAAGGCTGGAAGTGCTACTGAGAATAACCTGCATCTTGTCTATGCAATGCATCAGCTGGACAAGGGATATTCTGGAGCGGTAATGGTGAAAGTAATGAACATCCCACCGCTGCCTTGGCATTCTGCCTACCAAAAGATATCTGCAAAGCTCTGTAAAGTTGCAGACTGTTGCGTCTAAGTCAATGAAGAATGCCACTGCTGAAGTGCGTTGTGATGAACAAAGTACTGACTGTGGTGTGTCAGGTGATGGCACATGGCAAAGGGGTGGACATTCATTAAACAGCTGTGTGTCCTTGATATCCACTGATACTGGGAAAGTTATTGACGTAGAAGGCATGTCAAGTAAATGTAGGGCATGTCATTTGAAAAGCAAGTTGAATCCCACAAGCGTTGAATTCCTGGAATGGAAGACAAATCATACCCAGTGCCAAGCGAACTACACCAGTAGTGCAGGTGGTATGATGTTGTGGGGAGCACACTGTGGGGCCAGGCGGCCGGCAATGCGGTAATCGGTAATACCAGCGGACCCCGAGGCAACCTTCTACAACTCGTGTGGGGTGCTCGTCGTGCACCCGGCGACGCATGAGCGGTTGCTGGTACACAATGCCAAAGTGGACAATGTGGAGCAGTCGGCCCAGCAGCCTAACGCAACTCTGGCCGCGCAGCCCGCCTTCGCCCCGGAATCGCTGCACTCGGTTGCGGCAGCCCTCGTCGCTGATCCGAGCTTCACGACGGCCATTGCGGCGGCAGTTGCGGCGTCGAACCCAACCATGAAGGAGGTGAGCTCCTCAGCTGGAACACGCGGTCGACTCGGCTGTGGACGAGGAAGATATGGCTTCCGGCCCACAGACCGTGGACTTCAGCTTTCTGGACTGAGTGCAGTGAATAAAGGTGACCGTTGGTCATGCAAGTGTCGTGCTTTCTTAGGCTGGCTATGGTCTTTACTTTAGGAGGGGGGAATGTGGGGATTGAGGTGCCTTCCCGCACCTCGTCCCCCAGCTTGCGTGTGGCGCTTAGCTCTATCTCCGGGAACCGCGGCCGCAACGGCAACATGGCGGACATGGCTAGTGCACCGGACCTACTTTCCCGCGCAAGCCGTACTCCCCCCCCCCCCCCCCGGATTGGACTTGCCCCACAAGAACACGTCACCAGGACACGCCCAGATTGGCTTCCCAAGTGGCGGACCCCGGGAACTCTCTCCACCCGAGCTCTCGTCCGCAGACCGCTTCCTCCGCCCGCGGCGCTGATGCTCACAGGCTCGCAATGAGGTGGTTACATGAGACCTTTGTTCTCGAGACTCCTCGTTCTCGTGCTTGGCGGACCACTACCCGGTTAACCCTAGCGCAGCGGGCGCGCATACTCGATCGGTCTTGCGGTGAGCCTTGGCCGTAAGCGCCGTGACTGTCGCACTGTGCTGTATCTTGGGTGAATAAACCCAAGTTTGTTGGCGATCTGAATCCGGAGCCTTCTCTGCACCGTGTCGACGAACCCTGCCATAGCGCCTTTGTGCGTTGCAGAGTGGAGGAGCGTCATGCCCTTTCCTGACCTTCGCTCGTAGGGCAAGCCTTGTGCAAACCCATCTCCACAACAAGCACCCACCTTCTCCCGCGTACCCTCATCATAGCGTGCACATGTTGCGGACTCATCGGAGCCGGCACACACGAGAGAGAGGCACTTTGCCGTCTCTCGGTTCTCGCTCGCGTCTTCCGATGCGCGTACCCTCGCAGGATAAGGGAAGGTATCCGATGGGCGAGGAGACCATTCTCCTAGCAAAAGGTAAAAGGCATAAAAGAGCACCACTGGGGGAGACCGACTCTGGCGTCCCTACCTCGAACCTGCTGAAACGGATTTGCCCACTGCAACCCGTGAGTGACCTCGCTTGCGTGACTGCCACATGCAACGAGGCAAGCCTATTTATTCCTTATTACAGAGTGGACTTCCCTCTGCAAGTGTGCCTTATTGCCCGAAAGCAATAAATGTTGAGTTGACTCGAGTGTTGCCTTATTCGCCCGAACCCTACGTAGCTGCAATTGTACACACTACGGGTTGGGGAATACGACGGAACGACTGTGTGTGGCTAAATCTGGAGCTTGCCTTCAGCCCAAGCCTCACGCAGAGCGTACCCCAACATTGTATGTTTGAGCGCACAGAAAGAAGTCCCCAGAGCAGAAAAGTACCTCAACAAACAAATCTGACATTCTATCTAGAGAACGTTTTGTTCTTGAGGAAATGGGCTTTCACCAACTCACCCTCTCGGACAAGCGGACCCCCGAGATGCTAGCACTTAACGTCATCGTAGACTCTACGTATGTTAAGCTGAGTTGCACGAATACGTACTTTTCGAAGTACGTAATAAAAAGTGTATTCAGCTACTACTGTAGCATCTTTGCCTACGCCCGTCTGCTAAGACTCGCCCAGAAAAGCGGTGGTACGCTGACTGAGGCTGAGATCGCTTTTGCAGATTTCGTCGACGGGAGTTCCTCCTGCCCGAACCACTCAGCCACATGCATGAGAGGCACTTTGCCATCCTCTCGGTTCTCGCTCACGTCTTCCGATGCGCGTACCCTCGCAGGATAAGGGAAGGTATCCTCTCCGCTTTCGGAAAGACTTCTCTTTCCAGCGGAACGAACCTGAGGCTTAGGGTGGCTGGCCGCACCTACACAAATGTGGACGGAATCCCGGGCTACTTCGGTCGCATTGGCGCGGACACCCATTTCCCATATGGGGCGTACCCGTGCCTAGCAATCTGTGCAAAGCGCATCCTTGCAGATGTCGCACATACAAACACCGATCCGGCGTTCTGGAATCTTCCAGAAGCATAGCACCCACGCCAGTAGAAGGGGTTGACTTCGGTAACCCTAGCGAAAACATGGTTGGCTATGGGCCGGCGGTGACTCTTGGCAGAGGCCAGAAAACCTGGCTCGCAAATTGTGGAATACGTGCAGATGCGTTCCCTTCCTGCAACGCTTCCATTCCTCTAACCCGCAACTGCTTGAAGCAGTTAGCTCATGCCTTGATGAAGCAAGGCTTTCAAGTTCTCACCCGCAGCGAAGGGAGGGTTTGAAGGCAGTCAGGCGCAAACGACGTACATTAGAGTAAAGAAGTCGTGGTTTAAAAAATGTAGATTTCTATGGAGATGGCGACTCCAACAACCACGCGGCTATAAAGGACATATATGGCACAAGTAGTGTGTGCAAATGGAGTGCAATGGGCACATACAGAAGCGTGTAGAATGCCACCTACAAAAGTTTAAAAACAGATGTTCGTGGACTTGGAGGCAAAGGAAAGTTAAAAGATGTTTTAATCAACCGGCTGCAAAACTATTATGGTACTGCCATCAGAGTGAATGTGGGAGACCTGCACACAATGAAGCAAGCCAATTCAACAGATGACATGGCATGGTCTGTGCCCTCTTGGTACTGAGAGTTGGTGCAGGTTTAACCAATGGAATACACTCGGTGGTGGATGCTACAAGCACAAGGGTGGCCTTTCGAATCAGGTGCTCAACAAAGTGAGGCCAGTATATGTTGACCTTTGCACAGAGGAGCTCTTAAAGTGCCTGCACGGAAAAACCCAAAATGCTAACGAGAGTCGTTATGATTTGGAAACAGGTTCCCAAAGACGTCCACATGAGCCTGCCGATCCTATGTTTTGGTTTATATGATGCTGTGTGCCACTTCAATGATGACGACAGAAGTACAGCAGATATTCTGAGGGAAGCAGGTATCGAACTTAGCCACCACAATCTCGTAGCATGTTGCACCAGTGACCAGTACCATGTTAAGGCCCAGTGTCAATCAACGGGTGACTGGTAAAACATCGCAACAAAAGACGGGTAGCAACAAAAGCCAAAAGAGAGCTCGTGCCAGCTAAGGAGGGCTCTAGCTATGAACCTGGTGGATTTTAACTTACTAGGGCGTGATGATCTTGTTTGTACAAGGATTGAAAAACTTGTTTTTTTTCGGAACTTCATTTTTTTTAAACTTTCTTGTTGTGCAAACAGTTGTAACTTCAAAATGAATTAATCTTTTTCACTGAAACTTTGCACGCCGATTCCTTTATTACTAGCCTTTTTTTTGTTAATTACACATTTTTTTGTTTTCTATCGTATTTTTACTATAACTTGATTCCCAATAACTGGATGTTAAAGATCCAAGTTAGCTGCACAGTCTGGTTAGTTGGCTACCTCTGTGCCAAAAAGTTTACAATGCCTGCACTCCATTCGCTAGTTATGAATGTTCGTATAATAGCCAAGTTTGGGTTATGTTTTGTCAATAACAAATGCCATTATAATTTTTTTCACTCATTTTTGCTTTTGAATATCATAAAACGATACTTCATAAGGTCAATGTGAAACGAAATTTTAATGGCCAGAATTTTAAAAAAATTTTAATAAGGCGGTGTCCACGTTTTCTTGTGTCAAAAAATTTTGAGGAATTTTCACAAATAAATATTAAATTTTGGCTAGAGCTTTACGTTTCGATGTACCTTTTCTCAGTAATGAATTATAGGATAACTGCAAACATTGATTGTTATATTCCATATATGGCTGTCTTCAAACAGAACTGTCATTTTTAGCACACAGCACATTGAAAAATTAACAGACGGATCGTTATGTTAATAGAACGAAATTCTGATGTCACTGCGCCATGAATGTTAAAACTGCCACATGGAGAACTTCCACCTATTGTTAAAAAACCCGTGCTATGACGTACGTCATTGTTGCTTCTCTTTTTGCTGCCAGTATTTTGCTCCATGTACTAATTGCATTGAAACTTTCTCTTCCTCGTCTACTTGCGTTACTTCTTGCCATGTTGTGGCACACACAACATACTAAAATAATCCACAAAACATGCAACACGTGGACAAAATTGTGCAAAACACCAAAGCAGCAGCAGCAATCATGCAGTACAGTATATTAATGCCTCCTAACGGCAAAATTTGCAGTGTCAAGTGACAAACTAATGATAAATTGGCTAGTTTTCTTAACAAGAAGAATTATGCGGTAAAACGCAAAAATCCTGCAACCAAAGCAAACAACATAGCATGTAAACACGGCGCGTGCCTGCCATATTTAATTCCCGGTGGGGGGGGGGAGGGGGAGGGGGGGTGACGTTTGGCCAACACCCTCTAGAAAAATATGAAGGCCTTAGTTCTTTTCCCTTTCCACTCGCGCTACGTCAGCAGATGGGGCGGACGCATGAGGCGGCGAGCGCGTTTTGCGGTTTTGCCCATCGCCGCGACAAGACGCATCCGCGCGTCCGGATCGCGCTGGTGCGCGTTGATCGCGTGTCTCCAGAAACTCATTCCCCGGCGCGTATGTACAGTCGTACATCTCTTCGCTGTTCAGTCGGACGTGTTTTCCTCGCTGTGAAAAGAATCCCGCCGCGATGCCGTGCAAATGCTGTGTACCTCGATGCCGCGGAAACTACACGGGGGACACGAAGGTGCACGTCTTCAAGTTCCTGAGAGATCAAGCTCTAAGGGACGCTTGGATTCGCGCTGTGCCACGGGAAAACCTCACGGTCACCGAACATTCCAGGGCAAGTTTTTTTATTTAGGTGTTAGTTAATTGAAAGAATATAACGTACATGTGTAAGTGGCTCATGAGCCGCATGTTTGTGTGACCTGTAGCCGTCGGTTTGCTGATTGGAGCGTATTTTTTTTTTCTAGGTATGTGAACTTCATTTCGTGGACGAGGACATTATTCGAGACGCGACGCATACAGATCAAGCAACTGGCCGCGTAATGACAGTGCCGCTATCTCATGTGCGCCTTCGCCCAGACGCTGTACCGTCGGAGTTCCCGAATCATTCGAGCTACTTGTCCAGAAAGGCCGCGAGGAGGGAAGATCCTGACTCCAAGCGCGCGCGAATAGAGAATGCAGCCCTTCAGAAAGCCATCTCTGAATCCAACGAGGCATTTATCAGAGCACGCGAGGAGGATAAAGTCAACAGTGTGAGCGAACTTGCCAACCACTTAAGGAGCCAAGGGATGAAGTTCTGGGATGTTATCGAAAGAAATGAAAGGCTTCTTCTCATTCACATTGTCGACGATGAAGCACCGTGGTTGAAATACTCTGTTTGTGTGAAAGGAGATTTGAGCGTGACACTACACGTTATGAAAACGGCTCGGTGCAAATCTCTGCGTTCCCGAAATCGCTAACAGTAAAAGGGGTATGGTGGAACTCCTGGAAGGCACCGAGAAGTGGGACTGTGACCTGATGTCCAACTCAGTCGCCGAAATTTGCGAGGCTGTTTGTTTACTGCTTGATCAGCTTTGCACGTCCCAAGCAGAAGATGACGCCAACTGTATTCAATTTCTGAAAGAGCAAGTCACCTTGCACCTATCGAAAAAACAGCGCAGGCGCTACTCTGCTGATGTCATGATGTTTTGCTGTATTGTTTTCACTATATCGCCCCATGCATACGCGTTCATACGTAGCCATGGAAGCATCACCTTGCCGCATCCTATGACGATAAGATCAGTGTGCTGCTCGTCTTATGGTATGAGTCCTCAACAAGAGCATCAGAGTGAAACATTCCTCAGCTACATGACAACAAGAATTTCTGACCTGAAAGATGACCAGCGCTTTGTCACAGTTATGGTTGATGAAATACATATAAAACCTTACTTTGACTACAAAGGAGGCAATATTACCGGCGCTGCAATTAATAGAAATGAAGCTGCTAACTGTGCGCTCGTTTTCATGGTGCGCAGCGTGACGTGTAAATTCAAAGAAGTTGCGCACATCGTGCCGGTGCACCGAGTAGAGGCGGAGTTCCTGCAAAAGACGCTTAAAGACGTGATTTGTGGGCTGGAAAAGATTGGGTACCGGGTTATGTGCATCGTCAGCAACAACAACTCTGTGAACAGAAAAGCGATGTCACTTTTCGAATCACCTCCGTGTAACAGAATTGTGTACCAACATCCATCAGACCCTTCAAGGCCGCTGTTCTTCGTTATAGACCCAGTGCACATTCTAAAATGCATACGAAATAACTGGATCAATCAGAAGAATGACCAAATTTGTTTCTACTTCCCGGATATCCAAGGAGACGCACCAGAATCAGAGCGAATGCAAACAGCGTCATTTGCAGGACCCCTCATGTAATGTCCCTAACGGGACCCTTGAGGTATAATAAAATAAATAAAAATAAAATAAACAATCAGGGACCTTCACAGCAAAGAGTGTGACCAGCTGTTGAAATATGGCTATGGGCTGTCAAGAAAAGCCCTCTACCCTTCGAGTCTTGAAAGGCAGGACGTAAAGCTTGCTTTACAAATCTTCAATGACTATTTACCAGAGGCGTTACGTGCTCTTGGAGCAAAGCACAACCTATTCTCTTTCGAGGCCACGGCTACATTCGTCGAGATCATACTCAAGTGGTGGAAAATTGTAAACGTCAAAACTCCATGGAAGGGAGAAAGGCTTAGAGATCACTTCCAACAACCAGTGCTTTCCATTGATAACGATCCAAAAATTGACTTCTTGCACATGTTTCTGAAGTGGCTGGATGAGTGGAAGAACAAAGGTTTTGACAACGGTACTCTGACAAAGGAGACTCACGCTGCTCTCGAACACACCACCTATGCGCTTGTTGAGCTCGCTAGGTACAGCTTCGAAGAGCTTGGAATGTCATGTCCTTTTTGGGAAGATTCGGACAGACTGCCTTGAAGATCGGTTTGGAAAGTATAGGCAGCTGGCAGGTGCGCAATATCACATTTCCATCAGGCAGATATATGAAGTCGAAAACAAGCTGCGCCTGCAGAGCACCTTGCCTACAGTTTCCCCTGACCAGCACTGGGAATGTGTCCGAAAGCAAGTCGAGGCATTGCTTCCCAGCAGCAACGTTGTTGTTACCAGCCAGGCTCTTACGAAGATGCAGGACGTCGTCCCAGTCCTCGTCTACGTTGCAGGTTATGCAGTATACGGGACCCTTAAAAAGTTGAAGTGCGAGCAATGCAGGGACTCGTTGACCGTGGACAAGAAGATCACAGTCTCTGCCACAAACGAACATTATGGTCTTGTGAAGCAGCTGGACCGAGCAGGTTTAGTTTATCCATCAATGTTTGCACTTAACGCAGTTGCTCATAGCTACGTTGTAGTAGAGCAGCTCGCTACAGAGCCAGCACTGCTTATGATGCCTGAACAACGCCAGGTGGTAACGAAAATGACGCTACAATTGCTGGCTAGTGAAGAGCAGTCCGACTTCGATACGTGTGAGAATGGCCACACAGTTGAATTAGTGCTTAAACACATCCTGCGGTGCAGCACCAACATTCTGCTAAAGAACTTTTGTAGGAAGCTGAACGACAAACTTCTCGACGCTGCCGATAAATCAAAAAAAAGGAAAGCCACAACTCTCGAGGCCAAATAACTGCATGCATTGCTTCTAATATAAAGCCAGCACAAAAAGAAACTGGGCTTCGTAAATAAATGTTTTGCTGCTACAGTTTTCTGGCGTTCTATTGTTTTTTAAATACATGCATGCTTGTTCTTGCAGAAAAAAAATGTTTCCGCGCAATGCACCTGCGAGACAACCTCTCTTGAACAGCGTTCCATATCTTTTTTTTTCAATCCGCCCCATCGTGTGACGTCACGCGAAGAGAGCTAAGGCCTTCATATTTTTCTAGAGGGTGTTGGTTTGGCACGACGTTTAAATAGCTTGGAGCGCTCGTTCACAGCTTGTACAATTTTTTGGTGCTAGAACCTAAAAGTGCATTTATTGGTTGGTTTACCCAACCCCCCCCCCCCCCTTATGAAGGTTTTATGAGTGGCAAAAGGCGTTGCCTCAAGTGGGGCGTAGTGTGAACGCTCTTTCCGAACACATGCGTCGAGAAGTGCAGCGCCCATTTATGGATATAACAGATGCCCCCACCTACGCACACTCGCTGTTCAGACAGGCAATGTACGGAAAAGCGGGGAACGTGACTGATTCAACACCTGTGCAGCAGAGGTTGAAAGAGGCTACACTGAAGAAGAACCACATGAGCAGGAATCTTCTACTGTCATGCAAGGGCAACAATGCGCACTATCAGGTACTTTTGATAAGCTTCCCAACCGTGACCGTGACGCACCTCCAGCAAAATGTAACAAGGAAAGCGAGAAGTAAAATATGTATTTACACAACAGGCCATATGGCGAAATCCACACAGGAGCAGAGGCGCGCCTTCGTCTACCTTTTGCTACGTCCTCGTGCGAGCAGTTAGATAACGGTCCCATGACAATATGGTGGCGCACCAAGAAACGCCGGCGCACGAGGGGGGGGTTCTAGTCTTTTGGCAACTGAGAGAGCAAAAATGATGAGAAAAGAATGAGAACTGAAGAAAAGAATTGACAGGCTTGAGAAAAATGTCGACAGTTACCCCCCAAAGCAGAATTAAAAACGTCAAAGAAGACTCCAACTTTGCCGATACATGTTACATACGGTAGCAAGCCAGGCAGAAAGACATTGGCTGTGTTCCTTTGGAATCAGATCACCAACTTCAGGTGTAAAAGCCCGCGTGGTCGGAAGATGTTACGTATCACGACATCATATTAAGGAACTGAAGAAAAGAATTGACAGGCTTGAGAAAAATGTCGACAGTTACCCCCCAAAGCAGAATTAAAAACGTCAAAGCAGACTCCAACTTTGCCGATACATGTTACATACGGTAGCAAGCCAGGCAGAAAGACATTGGCTGTGTTCCTTTGGGATCAGATCACCAACTTCAGGTGTAAAAGCCCGCGTGGTCGGAAGATGTTACGCATCACGACATCATATTAAGGCACCTATCCCCCCAAGGCTTACAAACAAGCCATGAAAGAAAGGCTCCTGAAGCTACCTGGAAAGACTACCCTTCAAGAATTCATTCAGTGCACGAGTGGAGAATCAGGTTTTAACCCGTACATAAAGTTACAATTAAAAGCAGAAAGCGAAAAACTGCCGTCACCTCAATCAAGGCATTGCTCCTTTATCATGGACGAAATGTGCATAAAACGAAAGCTACAATACAACAGCATGATTGTTTTGTTGGCTACGTGGCCGTAGGCAAGATGACCCAGAGAATGAGCCCTTGCTGGCAAATTCATTATGTTTTGTTACAAACCACCTGTCAACGTCGTAGAGAATCCCAGTATCCTACTTCTTAACTAAAGGTCTCACTGGCTCTCAAATGTAGCAGCTGGTGCAAGCAGTTATCAAGAATGTCGAGGAGTCAGGCTTCAAAGTAGACTCGTGGCTAACAACCATGAAGTCAATGTGAATGCCATGAATGAGTTGTGCGGCGGCTTTCTGACATACAAAACTGAGCACCTGGTTGATGCCGCAGGATTATTTTCCTGAGCTTCGACTGCTGCCATATACTAAAAAAACATTAGGTCTCAATTTTTGGACAGGGAGATTGGCATAGACCACAGATCTCCAATAGGGGCGCTGGATGGCGCTTCACACTAGAGCCACTGGAAAAACAGAGTACCGCAAAGGTACGCGGCATGCTGGCAACATTGCGTGGCGGCGGCCATATTCCTTCCAGACCGCCGACGCGCTCTAGCGGTGCCAGCGTGCATTGAGTAGTGTTGACTTAACTGACGGATTTCCCCCCTAGATTTCGAGTCCCGTTTCGCGAAACTGGATTATTTTTGTGTTTTTCTTCAAGTGGATGCCACAAGTGACATCAAGATATCGACGGAAATTAATGTACTGCGCGGTAAGCGACGGAACGTATAAAATGTGCGGAGATGGTTCCGATGCTCTGCATGTCGCTTTTGGACTTTGTCTTGCGTCAAGTGCCATATGCAGAGCTGCTGCAAACATACTTTTATGCGCCCAGTGAATTCGCTCGAAACGTCTTTTACATGAAAACTGGGCCTTGAGGTTGTGTTTGCGCTAAAAACGCAGCTTGACAGCCGATGGAATGTGCAGTGGGTGTTCAGGTTGCCTTCATAGTGCTCGTTCGCGTCCTTTCGAAGTAAAAAAGCAAGCAAATGTAAACAGCTTACAGCTGCGCTTGTTTATCTCTATAATCGGAGTGAAGTGTAAAAGCCCGCGTGGTCGGAAGATGTTACGCATCATGACATCATATTAAGGCACCTATCCCCCCAAGGCTTACAAACTAGCCATGAAAGAAAGGCTCCTGAAGCTACCTGGATAAGACTACCCTTCAAGAATTCATTCAGTGCACGAGTGGAGAATCAGGTTTTAACCCGTACATAAAGTTACAATTAAAAGCAGAAAGCGAAAAACTGCCGTCACCTCAATCAAGGCATTGCTCCTTTATCATGGACGAAATGTGCATAAAACGAAAGCTACAATACAACAGCATGATTGTTTTGTTGGCTACGTGGCCGTAGGCAAGATGACCCAGAGAATGAGCCCTTGCTGGCAAATTCATTATGTTTTGTTACAAACCACCTGCCATGGTCGTAGAGAATCCCAGTATCCTACTTCTTAACTAAAGGTCTCACTGGCTCTCAAATGTAGCAGCTGGTGCGAGCAGTTATCAAGAATGTCGAGGAGTCAGGCTTCAAAGTAGACTCGTGGCTAACAACCATGAAGTCAATGTGAATGCCATGAATGAGTTGTGCGGCGGCTTTCTGACATACAAAACTGAGCACCTGGTTGATGCCGCAGGATTATTTTCCTGAGCTTCGACTGCTGCCATATACTAAAAAAACATTAGGTCTCAATTTTTGGACAGGGAGATTGGCATAGACCACAGATTTCCACTATCCTCCGCTGGATGGTGCTTCACACTAGAGTCACTGGAAAAACAGAGTACCGCAAAGGTACGCAGCATGCTGGCAACATTGGGTGGCGGCGGCCATATTCCTTCCAGACCGCCGACGCGCTGTAGCGGTGCCAGCGTGCATTGAGTAGCGTTGACTTAACTGACGGATTTCCCCCCTAGATTTCGAGTGCTGTTTCGCGAAACTGGATTATTTTTGTGTTTTTCTTCAAGTGGATGCCACAAGTGACATCAAGATATCGTCGGAAATGAACGTACTGCGCGGTAAGCGACGGAACGTATAAAATGTGCGGAGATGGTTCCAATGCTCTGCGTGTCGCTTTTGGACTTCGTCTTGCGTCAAGTGCTATGTGCAGAGCTGCTGCAAACATACTTTTATGCGCCCAGTGAATTCGCTCGAAACGTCTTTTACATGAAAACTGGGCCTTGAGGTTGTGCTTGCGCGAAAAACGCAGCTTGACAGCCGATGGAATGTGCAGTGGGTGTTCAGGTTGCCTTCATAGTGCTCGTTCGCGTCCTTTCGAAGTAAAAAAGCAAGCAAATGTAAACAGATTACTGCTGTGCTTGTTTATCTCTATAATCGGAGCGAAGTGTAAGCAGTAATTTTTATGTAGATTTATACAGTTGCCTGTCACGTATCAGTGATAAAACGCCAGCAGCCTCTGCAAGCAAACTTCGCGTCTTGCGGCTACTGGCGTGTTTGCGAATGCGCGATTGTAATGTTCTCGTCGATTTGTGAAATAAGCTCCATGAAGGTAACGTTGTAAACGACTGGTTAACAGCATTTAGTTCACGCGAAACTGAAGCAGGTATCCGCATACGGCTATAAAGAATGTGTACGAATGTTTTTTTTTTTTTGTACCTTTGATAACGTCAACCTTTCAGTGCACTTATTTCCAATCTGTTACTGTGTTCTAGAGTATTGTGTTGATATTGCCAGTACGAAACAGTGGTGCGGTTTTCCTATATTTATTTTCGATCATGCTCCTTTTATGTATAGACGGTTTCAGTGTTTACAAACAAACCTCGCTTGCCGCTGACTGGTTGGCCCCTCGAAACTTCCGGCAGGAGAACTTCCGGCTATGTTGTTTGAAGGCATGCGCGACGTGAGGCCGGCGTGTCTATGATTGCTACATCGAATCTGCGATTCTACATCGTGAATATTGTCGAGATGACGAGCGATTACTTTAAGGCGCTTAGCACCGAAGCAAAACATCGGTATCGCCAAAAGCTCATGTTTAGAGGCGGCGAGCTGCCCGACCCGCTGGACGATGATGTCGTGCGATTTTCGTTTTCGTCGGGCTCCAAACACCTTCCCTCAGTCACAACAGCGGACATTTTTTTCTATCTTGTGGAGGGTGTGTGTTTTTACACAAGGGAACAGTTTAAGAACTACAGGGTAACCGATGGATACAATGCATTTGTGAGCGGAAAAGTTAAGCGGCTTGTCTCATTCAAGGCCGGCAAACGTGGAGAAGGCATCGTCGTCATTGCGGCAACCGTAGAGGCCAGCCAAACACTTTCCAAAACATATCGCCCTTGGTGCATCGTTAACGACGACGGCACCGTTGTCAGTGCTCACTGCACCTGCATGGCTGGGTAAGTGCATCGTCCACAACATATCGTAACTGCTTGCGTTTTGGCTGAAGGGTGAACAGACTTATCTAAAGCGCTCGTGCGGTCCTATGCGAAGTAAATAAATACAAAAATTGGAGGACGCTTAAGGCTTCGCCTTTAAGAGTGGAACGCGATAGTTTTTTTCGCGCGCATTTTTCTTTGAGTAGGCTTCACTGCAATACAGAATGTGGGAAAGCCAGCTTACAAAGACCATGCTTACGCCGATCCCCTTAGAAAAAAAATTGTGGGGTTTTACGTGCCAAAACCACGATATGATTATGAGGCACGCCGTAGTGGGGGACTCCGGAAATTTGGACAACCTGGGGTTCTTTAACGTGCACCTAAATCTAAGTACACGGGTGTTTTCGCATTTAGCCCCCCATCGAAATGCGGCCGCCGTGGCCAGGATTCGATCCCGCGACCTCGTGCTCAGCAGCCCAACACCATAGCCACATAGCAACCACGGGCAGGCTGCACTTTTAAACAGAAATGCATTACTGGGGAGACGTTTTTCCGGGGGCAATATAAGTCGTCTTATATTCAAATGTTAAGGCCCTAGGACGTCTTTTTAATTATTAATTATTTGCTACTGCCCCGACGCGCGCGCGTGTCCAAAAAACAGTAGGCAGGCTAAGTCCCAGTTTGACCTGCCGAGCATGCAAGTGCCATCTGGATACCATTTTGGCAAGTAACCTACCCGAGCGCGCCGAACCCGGGCGAAGAAGCCCTGCCCTTAACAGAGCATATGCGCTAATATTTCATTTTATTTCTACCGCAGCACAGCGCGCCAGCGCTCTAGACTAGTCTTCTCACGTCTAATCGCATGCTAGTTAGTGTAGGGACTGGAGCAGTCTTGCTGTTTCATATATTTGGCTTGCAATTTCGTCAACGCGTTCATGTTAGGGATATGAACCACGAGTGTCATTGCAAGTCGACATTCTGCTGTGAAGTAGTGTTGACATTCATTCTTTATTCGGAACACTGAATGTCACGCACAAGAAAGACGGGGTGCTGTGTGTTTCATTACTTGTCCGTGTCTGCTCTATTCCAAAGTTGTTGCATCAACTTGCCTAAGCTTCCACCTCGATTGCATTTATTCTTTGCATACATATGTTGCATGTCCCCCCCTCCACCGATTTTTCGTGGTACTTACGAACTTATTACTGCACTCTTGTGAATTTCAGCCTCGGAGAATGCTGCACTCATGTGGCTGCTTTGCTGTTCAGTGTGGAAGCACATGTAAAGTATGGGTTGCATAATCCATCACCAACTGAAGTTGCGTGCAAGTGGAACGCAGTGTCACGGAAGAGCACAGTGAGTCCTAATGGTTTCAGTCTATTTCTGCAATTCTGTCGTGCCATGCCAGTCTTCTTAATAACAATAAGAGTTGACTGCTAAACTGAATGCAGGCAGCACCAGTCAGTGACATAATATTTTTCAAGCCAAAGACTGGTCAGCCAGTGCCCCAACCTGTGCCAAGAACCCAAGCGGCCGTACCAACCTGGACCGATGAACAAGTGCACAACTTCTTGCAGCAAGTCAAGGTAAAAAAATTTTCCACAAGTAGGTAGTACATGTAGCTTGTATGTGGATACCTGTGTAATGCTGCTGGACGAGGTTGCAAGCAATATCTTGATGGAACAAGTGAATATAAATCATTTGTAGTTTTTTAGCTTCTTGACCCATCTGTACAGCAGTACACTACATCTTTTCAATAAATTGGTTGTGAATAGCACTTGCATGTTCACTTCGCCTCTTGTAGTGTGCTGTGGCCAGAATAAATACATACCAGATGACATTTACTTTAGGGCAGTGATTGAAAAAAAAAGGAAAAATAATGTTTGCATCGCAGTGCACCCAGCTTGCACATGCTGTCGTGAAGTTGCATTAATATTTATACTAATACTGCTTGTGTGCTGACAGGTGCTGGCCCCAAAAACACTACTGCTGACTTCAATAACAGACAGTGAAGGAACAGATTCTTCACCTGAAGCAGCTGCCCAAGAAGAACAGTTGGACAACGAACAACAGTTGGACAACGAACAACAGTTGGACAAGGATCAGTCATCGCCACAGCTTCCACTCCGTTGTATATACGAGGGCATGAGTACAGAAACAGCTAAAACAGTAGAGCTAGCAGAGGCATGTTGCACTGAAATTGAGAAGTCAACGCGTGGGCAATCGAAATCATTAAGGTGGGAATCAGAACGAAAAGGCAGAATAACAGCATCAGTCATGCATCGGGTGGCAGCATGCCGAAGTGGAGCAGATGGCCTTGTGGCCGAAATTATGGGCTACATAAAGCCACCCAATGTTTTTAACCTTCGCTGGGGCTCTCAAATGGAGCTAAAAGCCAAAGAAGCATTCATGACTCAAGAGTCAGGGGCACATCAAGGTTTTCAGTTGCACGACTGTGGTTTGTATGTCATGGGGAAGCAGCCTTATCTTGCTGCGTCTCCCGATGCCATTGTGTCATGCGAATGTTGTGACAAGGCTGTACTGGAGGTGAAGTGCCCTGCCTCATTGAAAGGACAATCCCTTAGTACTGCTACAAAACAGCTGCCATATATGAATGAAAGTATGCAGCTAAGAAGAGACCACGCCTACTACACTCAAGTACAGTCTCAAATGGCAGCAACACAGCTCTCTCGTGCATACTTTGTTGTGTTCACAGGTTGTACACTAACCACTGAAGTTATTTATTTCGATGAAAACTTCTGGGCTACTATAAGGCCGAAAGCAGAAGATTTTTTCTTTAACCACATTTTTCCTGAACTGCAAACAATGAGCATCCTCAAACAATTTCAACATGCTACAAGGACATGCATTTGCCAAGGTGCCAAGTCTGGCCGTGTTGTTAGCTGTTCAGAGTGTAGAGCCACATTTCATCTTAAGTGTGTGAAACTAAAACGCACTCCAGCATCGTGGGTTTGCACGAAATGCCAAACCGACAGCCAGTCTTCTGATGAGTGAATAGAAGCACTCTTTAATTCACAGCTTTTCTGGTGCTATGTTTGCCTGATGTGTACAATGAGTGCAGTAAAATTCCTGCAATATAATGAAAGTCATGTTTAAAAATGCAAAATAGTTGAACGAGGTACCCTGCCATGTTGACAACTGTGATTTGAAAGTGACACAAAAGCAGCACAAATATAGCCAACGAAGTAGTGGAACGAAATATCGTTTACGTGGCATGTGGGTACATGTTGATTAAACTCACTGGCATAGTCATGTCACTTTGCAGTGCTTATGCACGCCAAAAATGGTCCATCACACAAAGCCAGCTGCTCGGGCTGCATAAACAGTGCAAAACCAGGACAAGGCAAGAAAGAGCACACTGCAACACGGATGCCGTATTGCTGTATGTCCATTCTTTCTCTGTACTGGTTTCAGGCTGTTCATATCATATCTACAACCAACTTGCCCAACAAGCTTCAGTCTAGGCGGCTCTCGATAATAGGAGTTTGTAGACTGAGAAGACATGCTGTACACGAATAGCGTAAAATGTAAAAAAAGAAGGAAAGACATTGATGAATCTACACCTTTCTTTTAATATCAAAAATGCTGAAGCATGCCTTCACCTCATGCTTTATGTCTGCAGTAATGATTATTCAGTGCAATGAACACATGTGATAAACGAATGAAGGAAAAGGGACAATATTCAACATGGTTAGCAAAAATGGAAAAGCGTACCAATGCAATACAATTGAAGAACAAAGTGGCAGATGCCCCACCAAGGAGGCCATCCTTAATGGCATGACGTTGCGGTTGATTCGGCTAATCCGTGGTTAATCCTCTTGTACCTGAAAGCCCACTTGGTCACACTGGCATGTGCATGCAGATGAACCACGTCACGACAGTCGGTCGACACCACTGATTGGAGGGTCCCCTTTGAGTGTCATTCACTGCTTCATTCTTGAGTTGTATGCGACATAGTCTTGGTGTCACTTGGCATGTGATGTAGAAACAGCGTGTGCCATAAAAATTTTACTTCTCTCAAATTCCAGTCTCCTACTCACTGAAAGAACAACACACCACAGGTATTTTCTATCACGGTTGCATAACATTCACGTGGAGAATGGAGCAAGTGTTCATGCTGCTTCATGATCCATGGTAATGTCTTTCTCAAGGTTGTTGATGATAGGAGTTTGCAGGTTGACGAGCCCACTGCAGACGACTAGCACCTTGTCGATTGTTGCACAATCCATGTCACTTGATCTTTTAACAAAGCTCACCGGTAGCACACCTTGGAGCGATCTGAAGAGCTTCAGTCGTTGAATAGCTCTTTCAACATGGATGCGAACCCGAGAGAGCTTTCTTGATGTTGTTACCTCTCCTCCTGAAAGCTGTGGTCGTTTTTTTGTCAAGGAGGGCATCAGTATTGTTGCACCTCGAGCAGCAAACATCTCTTCACATCGGAAGCCTCTGTCGACCAGAAAGCAATCCCCTTCCTCAACCATATCTAGCACTCCACTACGCAGTGTGATATCTTTGTCAGATGCCCTTCCACCCCATGCCTTGGACACAAAAGTTACTGAACCTGAAGGTGAAATCACAACAAGTACCTTCACAGTATTGTGGTGCTTGTAATTGGAATAGGTCTGACTCCGAGCTTCCAGAGCAGTTGGGCGCTGAATAAATATTTCTGTGCAGTCAATTATACCTCTTAGGTTGTCAAATAATGTGTCCTCAAAAGCTGGCAGGCGGTGAGATTGTAGTGCTAGTCGGGATGGCCAAATGATGAACTTCTTAAAGTTCGTGGCTAGAACATCAAGCCATGAATGGAAAATGACGCTCACGGAACCTACTGAAATGCCGAATCGGTACGCAAGATCATTGGTGAGCAGCCCCAGACGCAGTCTCATGAGCACCAGAAGCAGCTGCTGCTCTGCATCCAGGCTTGTTGTATTTGATGGTGTCCAAATAGACAACACAAACTGCAGCAGAGCCCTGAACATTGTAGCAGAGACTAGCCCTGTGTAAAACTTCAAAGTTTTATCTGACTGCATCACCACAGTTCGTGTAATTTCTGGAAGGTTGATCGCTTCTTCCTTTTCAGCAGGTTCAGAGCTGTGTTCCATATCTCTCAGACGTTGCTTCATCGCCTCATTTTCTTGTAGCAGAACTGCAATGTCCTTTGTGGTGAGTTCTGTTTGTGTTTCACCATCGCACATCTTTGGACTGTCACAGAGGCCATTAGCGTCACTCGTGGATGTTGAAGGGTCGGAACTGGAATCAGCAACATTGTCTGCTCGTTCAAAAGGACGTTTTCTTTGAGCACGCTGAAACCTTGCAATCTTCTGCCCAGAGTTTCCTTGTGCTCTATACGGAAACACTGTAGGGGTGTAGTCCGGGTGATTTGGATCACAAGACGGCTGGCCTGCAAAACAAGTGGAGCATATTAGTGAGGACATGCAATGAATGCAGACTGTTGCCTTCAAGGCACGTAATGGGACTGCCGTAAACTAGAAAAATTTTAATGGCACTTGCTTCTTCTTTCTGGGGTTTTACGTGTCCAAACCAGTTCTGATTATGAGGCTCGCCGTAGTGGAGGGTTCCGGAATAATTTTGACCACCTGGGGTTCTTTAACGTGCTACTGCAACGCAAGCACACGGGCGTTTTTGCATTTCACAATGGCGCTTTTATTGCTGCAAGATGGAGGATGAAGTGGTAAGCTGTGCATGTGTACATGCACGTTTTTCCTGTGTCATATGCCTTTTTACTGCTTTTCAATATGCATTCACAAATAACTGTCAAAAGTCATTTAGTGCAAGACACCTAGGTTGACTGAAATGGGACTAACTTAAATGCTCAAGAATTTACCACTCTTCTAACAAAATGAAACCTGTAGTGTTGGGCACGAGATTGCAATCCACAATTGGCCTCCGTTTAGAATGTGAAGGCTTTTAGAATGTGGCCGAAACATCCTACATGCATGCACGGAAATCGCTAGCTTTTCTGCGATTCTGCTCTGCGATACCGATACGAATGCTCACATGCCGCCGCGGTGGCTCGGCGGTTACGGTGCCCGGCTGCCGACCCTAAAGACGCCGTTTGGGCGGCCCCGGCCGTCGCATTTAGATCGAGGCGAATTGCTAGAGGTCCGCGTACTGTGCGATGTCAGTGCACGTTAAAGAACCACAGGTGGTTGAAATTATCCGGGGCCCTCCACTGCGGCGTACGTCATAGCCTGAGTCGCTTTGGGACGTAAAACATGATAAACCAATGCGCACAGGTACTACCTATGGTAGTAAAGCTGCAGAAGTGCACTTGTGCCCCAGATACGAAAAAAAAAAAAAAAACACGGCGGCAGCATGGAACCCGCTAAACAATAATTTAAACTCATGTTCGTAGCATGGCGTTCCACGCAGAGGCAACAAACTGGACGAGCGGGCAAGCTCGGGGCGAGAGTCGAGCTGCTCTCGCGTGAGTTACACGACATACGGCCAGAAAAATCGCGCAGTAGCACTTTTATTATTCCGCATTATAGCATGCAGTCTACTCCACGTAGTAACGTACCTTGGATGAAGTGAGCAGAGCAAATCTGGGAGCTCTTGGTAGGCTGCCACTTGTCCCGGCGCACCGCTGCTATCCAGGCGTTTCTCCTGTCAGCCTCGACAGGGAACCTAAATGTTCGAACTTTCGAAAGGAGGTTGGTTCCTGAGCGAAGACTGCACCCTGGCACGACACAACACGAACCCTTCCTTGAACGTTTCACAGGTGATATGTACGATTCGGAATGCATTTTCAAGCCAGCAACAACAACAGCCAGGAAAACACCGTTGAGGATTGAAAGTAACGAAAACAGTCAATGCTCCAGAGAGCTACTCGCCGTCACGCAACACACTTAATGCCACAAGTCGCACTGATATTGATAAACCCCCAAAAATAACACATAATACGCACAGGACGAGCGCGCGAGCCAACAACTACCAGCAAAAACGAGCCAAAGGAACCGCTACCGGAAGTTTCCTAGGGGCGCCGGATGCCGGCGCACAGCGTTGCCAGAGCGCGGTGGTGCTGTATGAAACCGTCTATACCCTTTATGCGAATCGGATCATTAACACAAAAAGACGTTTTCGAAAAAAAAAGTTGCAAAGACACGGTAAAAACTAGGTTTCTGAAACGGAATTGTAACATTGAGCACTTCTATTTTTTAAATGATGTTCTTGTCACTGCACTCACGGCATAAAAAGATGTATGAGGCTGTTTATAGAGGTGCTGTGCCAGTTGACAAGCATTCGTAATCCTGCTGTAGCAGGTTTGCAATAAAAATTACTACTTTACAGCCTCCCTGTATAAGGGACACCATACCATTTGTCCCCGAATTGCTTCATGCTGTCAGCAAAATTCGCATTTTCAGAACAGCCTCACCCATGTTTCCCTATGGGCATCAGTCAATCATCTCTCCATCAGTGAAACTAAGAGTGTTCTCCGTTTTCACAACAGCAAGAGAGCTACCTCACCCGTTAATAAGCTTGATGGCTTTGTCCTGCGCAATGTTTCGTCACAGCAATTCTAGGAGTCAGGTTCACCCTAACTCTTGATTTTTCACTCCACGTCTCCAACACAGTGGCCAAAGCGCGTCGCACACTCGATTTCGTGGTACGCACGTCGAAACCCTGTGGCCCAAATGCTTTACATGCACTTTACACTGCCCTTGTGCTGCCGAGACTAGAGTGCTGTTCTGTGTGGAACTCCCTTCAGGTTCACCTGACCAATATGCTGGAGAGCGTCCAGCACCGCCCCACCCGGACACTGCTCACCCGCCTCAGCAGTGGCCGCGACATACTTCCACGGTATGAGGCATGACTGCAACGCCTTGGATGTTAGATGCTCCAGCACCGGCGCACTGTCGCCCGTGTAGGCCTTCTCTGCCACTGCCTCGATGGATCCCTTGCAGACTCTACATCAGCTCAGTCGTCCGCTACAGCAGACAAACATGTCAGCCTGAACCAATGTACGCGAGGACAGCCCACCACCAGAATTCTCTACTCCAGCAGCAGTGCAACAACTTTCTGCCCCACGAAGTGTACGAACACCCCTCCCTTCGGACCGTGCGTCATCTGGGGAGTTGTGCAGAGCAATGGCAAGAAGCCTCCGTGACCGGGCTCAGTTTGTTAATTAGTAGGTCAATTAATTACCTTGTGTCTACCATCCTCCACACTGGTTTCATCCCCCTCCCCCTGGGTGGGTGGCTGGCAAGCGCTCCTCATACAGGTTTGCACCTATGGATGGATGGATGAGGCTGAACCCTTTAAATCGGGCTGTGGCTCACGCCACCTAGCTGTGATTATTAACATAATTCGTACTTTGCCGAGGTTGAAATTTCACCCTTGCCTTGATTTTAGCCACCAATCAGATAACCTCCGTTTGGTTCTTTCTACCCGCTTGAAGTCTATTTTGCCTCCACTGTCCTTAAGGCCCAATGCTATGAAAAAATCAGCCCCATTGCTTTGCACTGTAGGGTCAAGCCCTTTATACATGGCTTGCACGCGACGTCACTTCCACCCCAATCAAGCGCCGGCGTTCATGCTGGCAACCCATTTTTCGTTTCGCAGCTGTCCGTCCGTGCGGTCCATACCGTCAAGTGCCTTGCCTGTGACAACTGACCGCTCCCGATATGCTGTGGATTGTTTTCTTATCCTTTTGGGAACGATGTCTCCTCCCCAGAGGAGTGAGCCATTCAGTGCAGGCTATTACTCTGAACTTGTGGGATCGGCGCGCGTACGCTATGAAGGTACTACAAATGTGCGACGGTATGGACCCGTACACGCTGCGACCGGGCGTTGACACGACGATCGACGTGAATGTGTTCCCTGAAGTGACCCACGGGGATATCGTAAACTATCTAGTTTACCCCTCCAGCTTTGTGACATTGGAAGAAATGAAGGCTTTCAAATCAATGGAAGCACACAACTCTTTCACCAGCGGGTGGGTGAGACGCTTGTCTGCAATGCGTCTACGAGACAAAAAGGTGCTTCTCCTCGGATAAGTGAGCTCAAGATCCTTTTCTGGCACGTTTCTCGAAAAATAGCCTGCCATTGTTGTGATTTACGCGGAGTGAAAAATAAATCGTGCATCTGGATGTGGTGGCAGCATTTTTAGATGACGGGCAAACTTCAAAGACGCCCACGTACAAAAATGTACCGAGCATGTTAGCAAACGCTACAAGGTTGAAATTCCGCCCCGATTAGTCTGACTTCCACTGTAAAAGTACAGTAATGAAGATAAACAATGCCTGTTCTTTTACACTGCTCTGTTCTCGGCCAGGTTATCTGGTGTGCATACGCCCGTTTTTATCTGCCGTCGTTGCTCGCTGCGCTCGTAGCGATCCGCATCTGCTTGCCTAATGCTGTAGCCAAGATGCAGCGACGGGGCCCAGTCTGGGTTTCGTGCTATCGAAAAAATCAAATGGCGTCCCTGCGAATCAAAAACATTCACTTCTTCAGAGTGTAGTCCTTGCTTCCCACGTTTTCGCGAACATTTAGTTCACGGCACAAGCCTCTTACCTGTCCCAAAGTGCGCTCCACCCACACGTAAATTGGGGTTCTGGGGGTCCATATCGGCTCGATTAATGCGAGCAAGCCACAACGTGTGCCGACTTGTGCTGAGTGTCTTAGAGCGCTTGCACCTGTCTACAACGATCCTCGGAATTCGGAAGCAGTTCGTGTTAGTAGGCTTCTTTTGCCTGGAGCTGTCGCTACGGTTGGAGCAGCCCATGACTGAGCAGAAAACCATATTGAAGCTGCGAGTGGTCGCGAACCAACACGATGCGAGCTGACAGAGGCAGGCGGTAAGCAAGCAGTGGCCCGGCAGCGGTGCGTCAGCATGGCCGACAGACATCTCACGGCGACTGGATGCTGACGTTGGTGCAAGCCATGTATAGAAAAGTATCAGGTGTTCAGTCATTTCCTCTTCCTTTCCACACGCACCGCACGTGTCTATACCTTGGTACCTGACTAGGTACATCTTTGTCCGCAATACTCCCGTCCTGGCTTCAAACAAAGCGCTTCCCCTAGAATTATCTATATTTTCTTTGCCAATTTCTTGCTTGAAAGTTCTGTATGTTCCCAGTGCCGATTTCGTCTGCATCCCTGTTTTCCACAGACCCACCTCAGTTTCTTTAACCTTTTTTGATGGATGTTTTATGGTTTGCACCCCTCCTGCAGTCCAAATATTTTTGATTGACAATTTTCTGGTCAACTTCTTCTATTTTGTGTCAACATTCCTCATGTACAAATAACTGAAAACTCTCCTTGCCCACTGCTTTTCCGCCGTTTCTCTCAATCGCTCCGCAAATTCTATCTTGCTGCTAGCTTCCCTGCCCTCGAATGACGCGCATCCCATGTCACCCTCTACTCCCCGATTTGGTGTATTTCCGCGTGCTCCCAAAGCAAGCCCATCTGCCACGCCTAGCACGCCACCCGGGTCGATCCTCTTTCTCTTTACTCCTTCCCCCCCCCCCTTTTAAATAGACAGTTTTAGTTTAACGTTAGCGTAATAGCGGGGTTAAGGGAAATAGCGTTACCGTTCCGCAAACGAACTTTGCAGAAGGAGTTTTAGTATAGCGTGGTAGCGTAGTTTACGTGCGGGACGCTATTCCATTACACTTTGAATTTCGCATACATAGGGCACCTAAGATATGTGTGTGTGCGTCCGGAAAGTGTGAGAGGCAGCGCAATGGAAGCCAGGAGCGCGTTGTATTTTTACTTGCCATGTCCGCCAACCTGCCGCGAAACAGACAAGCAGTACAAGCTATCTACCATAGCATCCGAATTGTTCCGATCTCAGAGGCCATATGCCGTCGCCATGCCTATCTCCCGACATTACCGACAGGTGGCGCTCTCATCTCGGAGAAAATTTCTCTCGTTAGGCTTAGGCGCGTTGGAAACTAGAAGCGATCTCGAAAATTCCTCAAGATTAGCCATAACACTCTCTCGTCGAAGCGGCATGACTCTAAGCAAAAGCTGTTTACGCAGTCATTTGCTACGAACGAAGTGAATTCTACAAAAACAATGCCAAATTCAGTTCGAAGCGGGCGACCAGGACCGCCGCCATGTTTTACGTGAACTACGCAAACACGCTAACACGGTAACGTAAACTCTGAGAAATAGCGTGCGCACGGTAAACGGTATGGATCGTTTAGCGTTCTGCGCATGCGCATTTCGATCCCGCTAATCCGGTACACCTGCTATTCCGGTAACCACGCTAAACTAAAACTGTCTAATGCGAATGCATTTCTTAGTCGGGGCATGTCAGGCGTCTGTCGGTGTCCGCGCGCCGGCAGGTGTTATCTCTCCGCTCTCACTCCCTCTCCCATAGCAACAGCTGCGGGCACGCGCACTTATCCTCGCCCCTAGCAACCGGAACAAGTGGTTCCGGTTGCGAGTTGCGGTTCCGGTTGCGGTTCCGGTTGCGAACGGAGAGTGAGTGGAGAGGAGGAGCGCGCTCTGGCGTGTGAGGGCGCTCGCATTGCGGGAACTCGGCGCAGCACAAACGCCGAGCAGTTCGAGTTGCTGCGCGAGATTCTCCATCACCAGACCAGGGCTCTCACACTCTCAAGTTCAACAAATGGCCACAGAGGGCGAAAAAATCGACCGCGCGGGCGCGGCTAATAAACCAAGCCTAATGCGTTTTCAAAAAAATTGCCCCGGTGAGTTCCGTCGTCTCCCGCTAGAGGCGCCGTAGTAAGCGCAATTTCAACCTACAAACTTACTCCCACGCTTATCGAAGTGTTATTTTATGACAAAAAGTACATATTTATTATTGCTAATTATACATCCTACTTTTAAGTAGTAACATTATTGTTTTTTTGTCATTATAGATGCAAAATAACGTTCATCATCGACCTCCCACGTGACCTCTCGCCTGGATTTAAAATTTTTAACGGTATTTTCGGGACACGGCAAGCACGGATTCATTGGTTGGTACACTTATGCTGGTTGCTTATTTGTGCTAAAACTACTTTATTGCGCTTCGACACCTCGCGTTGTTTAACTTGGGGTGAAGTGACGTGTTTTCGAGCTGAGATGTAAGCCCGAAAGCTAGGTTTTGGTCGTGAACTATGCAGAACAAGTATGCATCGAAACAGGAGCCGGATTCTGCTGCGACTGAGGATGGCAATACCGGTGAGTCGTTTAACATTGCTGCTTGAATCGTTATTTAATATTCGTCTCGTTAATTCACAGGCGGAGACAAGTTAACGAACTAAATCCTGCATTACATATGGGTAGTCAGGACCCTACGTTGTCGTTTCTGAAAGAAACCTGTAGTTCACGAAAGAAAGAGCGATATCAGGACGCGCAGCACGTTTTTCATCTCGTTGTAGCCGTGGCCTTGGGCAACTGAGTAGCCTTATCAATATGTTTTTTTTTTCTTCGAGCCCGCCGCCAACTTCTTTCGTCCACAAAAGCGATTAACCCTTTGGTAAACTAAAGTGAAAGTACTGAATTTAATGTATTAAACACTTGCACGCATAATAATTAACCCATACTTCGTACTTGTTGGTTCCAAGTGTTCTTGCTGTTAAGTTTGGTTTACCTTAAGGCGTTTATTTTTGCAGTAGACTGTAGTTGAGCGGTGCATCGCGGTCGTGCAGAAAAAGAATGCATCAGTTGTAATACATAAAATTCATCTCTTTCATGCGTTTGCTTGTGGAACCAGCAGTGTGATCTCTTCTAGTGTATAAATGAGCGCAAAAATGTTCTCATTTGTGATCCTAATAATACTTCAGGTGTTCAAACGCATTGCAGTTAGGCAGACATTAATTTTATGGACAATAGCAATATTGGGTTAATTAACATGCTGCTTAAGCTCCCTAGAACAAACAGTGTACATTTACATGTGTTGTGCAGTCAGAAACCATTACCATGTGTGTGTGTGTGTGTATATATATATATATATATATATATATATATATATATATATATATATCACATCTTTTTGCATTTCATATTGTGAAATTGTGTTTTCTAAATTTTTGATGCAGTCAAAATTTCTCTTCCAGACATGAAGTAAAGAGGACGGCACCAGTGTAAAGCAACACACTACACACACTAAAGAGAAGCTACTGCCTGCTACAACCAGGTCATTGTGTGGACTTTTGCTGCTACTACAAGGTAAACACCGGGTTCAGAAATAAATATGCTTGATATATGCTGTATTGGCTTGCTAGTCTTGAGATACAGTGTCATTTGTTTGTAGCAGATGATATGAATGTTTGTTCATATTTATGGTGCAGCATAATTGATTCAAACATAGAAAGCACTACACGAGTTTGGCTAACCTCTGCTGTATCTCATGTGTTACTGTTCTGCCCCAACAGAGTCTGCACCAAGCACA
This sequence comes from Dermacentor silvarum, assembly GCF_013339745.2. Classification (NCBI taxonomy): domain Eukaryota; kingdom Metazoa; phylum Arthropoda; class Arachnida; order Ixodida; family Ixodidae; genus Dermacentor; species Dermacentor silvarum. The sequence continues at coordinate 125,170,703 of NC_051163.1, read as the reverse complement.
TCTTGGCACTCATCACAGGAGCCCTCATATATCTACACCAACAGGAAGGGGCTGGAGCCGAACTCACAAGGCTCTTACACCACGAACAAAGAAGCAGATCCGGAAGTATTTGGATGAGATACCAAGTCTACGTAGGAATGTATCAAGACTGAAAAGCGCCTCAGCCATCATTCCACCAGCACGCATATTGGCAGAGTCATCCAGGTACCTCAACAAAAGAAATTCTTTGTGTTTAGATGCATCTGCAACCTCTGAACAAGCATGGACGATGCTGGCCAAAAGAGTTCCATCAATTTGCCCTTCCTTAATCAGCTTCCTGGCCTTGTCAAATTCAATTTGTGCCAAGTATAAATTTTTTCTATGAATGCAAGCTTTTTCATTCCCCATTCTTGCTAGATATCATTCTTCTTCCTTATCCAAACATAAAGGTGAACTGATTCTTTGCTCATACTTAAGGTCGTCATTGTCTATTAGCATAGCATCTTTGTAGCAGTATTCTCTACTGTACGTTGCCATGTTAAATTCCTCTCCTGAAATAGCAGATGCGGCATCGGCATGTGTCTTGCATTAAGCTTTGCACCGTGTGCTATGTAGCATTTCACTTTTCTTAATGTTATTGGCCTTCACTGCTTGCAGAGCAGAGTGGCTTGCTGAATGCAAGCTTTCTCATTCCCATATTCAATTCTTGGTCTCGTTCAAAAGTGCTCTTCTTGCTCAATAGCCTGGGTTTTTGTGCAAGCTACACTGAAGTGGTTGATTGCTGAATCTGGTTGCAGAAACTTGGTCATGGTCACTGTGTTACGTTTTTCAGATTTGGGGGGTCTGGTAAGGTTGCATTGGGAAGCAGTCTCTTGAGGTAAGCACCTGCTCCTGCAGTCCGTACAGCGACATAGACTCCCAATTTACACGCACCGTGGTTGGTGCTCCCCATTCCATCCTTTCCTGCTGCAGCTGTGAGCAAGTTTTGCTTGTGGCCTTCGTTGGCCGTGATTTGGCGTCAACAGAGAGCAGCATACATGTTTACATGGTACGAAGTGTATGAAGTTGATAGCCACATGGGTGGAAAGGTCTACAGAAGTGGCTGCTGAAGGTGATGCCCAAGAAATCGACTTGTCCATATCGAGACAAAGTGGGGCACCAAGTGTGAGCCACATATTAGCGGCCCCCGAAAGAAGAGAAACGTGCAGGCTGGAAAGGAGTTAACGCTAAAATGCTGGGTAGTCGATGTCGCTATGTTGGCTGCGGCAGCAGATGCCTGCATGAGCCGAATGCTTTGCAATACAAGTTGCTTATCTTCAACGATGACTGTCGGTGCAAACAGGTGGGATATGCTTACCAATCGGTTTGCATTTCTTGTTGTTGCTTGTTACCAGACCACCATGTGCAACGAAGGCAAGCACAAGCACTGTGCCTGTAGTTGGACTGCTGAATGCACCTAAGTGACCCGTGTATGTCATTCCTCACTGTTACCATGTGGATCTTAGCCAATGTATAGTGTATTGTCTGAACCTTATGCGGTGATTGAATGTGGAATCTCATTTTGCTGTTATCTCACTTGTTTATGGCCGCTGTATTAAGTTTCTTGGATGTGGCGGTCTGGTCATTTGCATTGGGAAGCAGTCTCTCGAGGTAAGCACCTGCTCCTGCAGTCCGCGCAGCGACATAGACTCTTAATTTACACGCACCGTGATTGGTGCTCCCCGTTCTGTCCTTTCCTGCTGCAGCCGTGGGCAAATTGTGCTTGTGGGCTTCCTGAGCCGCAATTTGGCATACGTGCTTACATGGTCGGAAGTGTATGAAGTTGATAGCCACACCTGGGTTGAAAGGCCCGCAAAAGTGGCTGCCGAAGGTGATGCCCACAAAACCGACTTGTGCATATTTAGAGAAAATGGGCACCGAGTGTCAGTGACATATTAGCGGTCCCGATAGACAAACATAGACGTGCAGCTTGGAAAGGAGGTAATGCTAAAACGCACAGTAGTCCATGCTGCTGTGTTAGGTGCGGCCTGCGTCACCCGATTGCTTCGGTATGCAAGTTGCTAATCTTCAACGGTGACTGTCGGTGCAAACATCTGCTTGCGCTGCTGGTTGTCACACGTTACCGGGCCGCCATGTGCGATGACGAAAGTGAGCAGTTTACGAGCTCGCGTTTATTGTTTCAGCGTATCTCAACATGCAAGTTTTATTGCTGCTCTTGTACGAGAAGGTGCACTGCTTGTCTTCGACCAATAAAGTCGTATGTCCTGTTGACTCACTTGTGGCTTGTTTGTATGGGCGTCAGTAGAGGCTTTTTGGTCTCCTGGCAATTAGAACGCACAAGCTAATCGGCAAGGCACTGAGGCACGCCGCAACGCCAGCCGGGCGAGCGCGGCGCGTACCAGCGTGCGCGACTGGTAAAAACGGCCATATTGGATTTTGCACTAAAAAAAATGTTTCCGCTTCCTGTTTGAGCAGCGCCATCTGTCGGGTACCCCAGTGAGTTCCCTGCGCTGCCGCTTCTTATTTTCGTACCACTGTGGAAGGTACAGTTTCCCTTCTCTAAAGTTGGTCTTTATTCTATGTATGGCCAGACCACTCCCGGCCAGCCTCTCCTGCGAGTCTTCTACACCGGCCCCGCCGGTTGTGGCAAGACATTCGTCCTCAAGCTCGCCATGGACGTGTACAACAGGTGCAGTGGCAGTAGTGGAGACTCGAATGTTGTGATGCCACATATGCACGTGTGGTGTTACTACAGTTGGACTTATAGTTGCAGTGCTTCACCGCTCATCTCGTTGCTAACGTGTATGGGAACCTCATATCGCATGCCGTTGCCACCTCGCCCGTTCGAGACACGTCTCCGTACAAAGACTTCTACACCCTGGCCTACACCGGAGACGGAGTCTTCGTGGTGACCGTGTACCTCGCGCCCAACCTCGCTCGTGACGCCGTTGCCGCGCAACTGGACGCGGCTATGGAAAGTGTGTGTGTGCACTCCAAAGTATCTGACCCCGTCGTCTTGGTTGGTGACTTTAACGTGGACGTGAGAAAGATGAGCGGCGAGTGGTTGGTGGAGTACAGTCAACCACAAAAGTTTCGGACCACGCGAGCGCGTGCCAGACTGCCTATCCGCGCCACCTAGCGGTACGCCACCTAGCGGCGACAGGGGCGCTCTCCCGGATATGAGCCCTCTTGGTACTCGCCTGCCTGTTAATTTTTTATTCCCGTGCATGACATTGTTAGTTCGTTGTGTTGACGCAGAGCGCTGTCTGCGATAAGACCGCCACATATCTGGCTTGATAGCAGTATCGGAGCAATCACTGCAACCTTTGTCGACTGGTGTGCCAGTGGGTAGATAAGTTTCACGAAGCGCTGCGACGATTTTTTTACGCGACAATTACTGGCGCACTTTGGTTGGCAGCATCTTGGTCCAATGAGTGTTGCTGCTTCTGCGTCTTGAGAGAAAGGGTAGGGAGGTGTTTCACTGTCATCAAAAGTAAAGAAAAAGCGGATGCATAGAAAATTTTCTTTCACACATAGGCGCATCTTCGCATCAGTCGCTGAAAACGTAGTAGACTTGCTTCAGGCCACGTGGTGATTGCCTATTTGGAAAGATGCCGCTGCGTGTGCCACTTGACGAAAGAAGGCACATTGTGCATTTATTTATAGAGGGAATACCTCAGCGCAAAATCTGCCGCCGAACCAACAGGAGCCGGACTGCCGTGAATAGGATTATTCAAGCTTTCCGCGACGATGACAGATTCACAGATATGGAGCGCAGTGGGCGTCCAAGGGCCACGACTGAGGAAGAGGACCGCCTGATTACGGCCGCCATCGTGGCTGATCCTTTTCAAAGTGCAGAGGATATCCGAGAAGCGCTCTCGCTCACGGTATCGTCTGAGACTGTAAGAAGAAGGCTGAGTGAGCTTGGCCTGCAGTCTTTCGTAGCAGCACAGAAGCCCTGCCTCTCAGACAGCCAGCTACAAGAACGACTCATGTTCGCTACAGCAATGAAAGATTGGACAACAGAGAAATGGGGCGATGTCATCTTTAGCGATGAGTCAACTTTTTCCACGCGCTGGGACCAACGGAAGCGGGTTTGGCGTCCACTAAACTGCAGGTGTGTTTACAGTGTATTACCAGTTAATTCACGAAGCTAATTCTGCATCACAACATGTTTCACGTAAAATGAGCTTTTGGACATTACGAGATTTTTCTGTAGTGGTATTATGTTGAAAACATTAACGATTGTTTCATAGTACTACTTACTCTGAAGCTAATTAAAAGCTGCCAGTGGGTCTTTCAGTACTATCTAATGATGTTTGCACGTTTTCTATTGCAACTCTATAACAGCATTATAAAGTTCATACGCAAGAGGAATCAACATTTTTAGACGCGCCGCTGGAACCCAATTGTATGCTATTTCTTGCAGATATCTGCCTAATTACACACAGAGTGTTCTATCCAGTGGACGGTGTTCCGTGAGCGTGTGGGGAGCAATCAGCAAAGATGGCCTTGGTCCCCTTGTGCGTCTGGAAGGGCCTTTCACTGCGTCACGGTACTGCGACGTCATCACTAGACACCTCGTTCCGTATGCGCTGGACGGTCCCTTCAGCGACGGCTGCTATTTTTTTCAACACGACCGCAGCCCGATCCATAAAGCACGTATCGTCCAGTCATTGCTAGAAGAACATGCTGTTTGCCAGCTTGAGTGGCCTCCATGTGGCGCCGACTTGAATCCCTTAGAAAATGTCTGGGGCATGTTGAAGAAACGGCTGTCCACACGAGCCAACCGCGGCCGCACGGCCGATACGCTGTGGCAAGCGATCGCACAAGAATGGGAAAGCCTGCGCGGTCGACCGGGGATTACTGAATCTTTGTATGAGTCGATGCCCACACGCATCAATAAGGTGCTAGAAAACGGCGGACATTTCACTTCCTACTAGATCATTGAGAGACCTATGTTTCATGACACTTCTGTAAATGTCTTGTGAATAAATTCATCCCCTTCAGACACGAATTATGATGCACTGTCCGCAAATGCGTCAAATGCGCATGGCATCATTTCAAGACGCTCACTATTACATTCCAAGAAAGAAGACGAAGCAATGTGCTGTTTTGTGCGAGTTTCAGTAAAAATAATTAATTAGCGTATAACTCATTATCTAATTATTCTGAAATCCGTCAGCTTCAATGCTTGCATAAAAAGAATCAACTATTAGGCCCGAAACGCATGCACACTTGCTTTTTCGGTTGTATTCGTGTCGACCGGAGAAAAAAAATACTCTTGGCGTTGGTCTTGGAACGCGGCACGTCGAACGATTGTCTAACATGGTAGTGTCTCCAGCAAAGTGATCATCTGCAGCAATACGCAGGACAATGAAGTTAACTGACCGCTAGTTGTCCCATCAGGAAGCGGACACGAACGTGCACACTGAGTTTTAGGTCATTTGAAGAAACACGTGGCATGGGACGCGCCTCCGAAGTTCGAGTCCCCAAACGAGGACGCCGTGTCGCAAAGGGTTATAAAAAGAGTCATCGCACCCGATTATTTCTTATTTTTCTAAATGCAACCACTATAGCAGCGCGGTGGTTCGGGCTTTGCGCAGCAAAACCTGGGCGCAGGCGATCAAATCCCGGCCGCTACTGTCACTTAGCGATGGGGGAGGAACGGAAAAATTCTGCCTACTGACTAAGCATCTGTGTCCCATGGCTGCCTCACCGCTCACTCACGCACTCACGAAAAAAAAAAAAAAAACAGCGTGGCTACGCGAAAATAGAACTGATAACAGCCGAAGAATACGCTATCTGATTACTTGTACTGATATTCTGCTCTCAAAATATAAGCAAGTAGCCCTGGCTAACAAAGAGCGCGTCACGTTGAAAGAGATAGGTAGAAAATATTTGCGCACAGTGCAAAAATAGACAGGCCATAGATTTAAGGAGGGATGCGTCTTCAACGTAGCGCTGAAGAGGCTCTTGGCCACGCGCTCGCGTGGTCCGCAAACTTTTGTGATTGACTGTACATGCGGGCAAAGTACTCTATGCAGTGTGCCTCCGCCAGTCCGACAAGTGTCCGACTACCATTCACGGAAGTTGCATTGATCTCGCCGCCTTTAGCCGAAACTGTGACGTGCGCATGCTTCTCAAAGACCCTTTGACTGTACACTTTAGCGACCACAAGGCTGTGATTATGGCCGTCAGGTACAATGACAACACAAACAGGTGCTGATGAATGTGTAAATAAATGGTTACGGTACAAATCCTCGTCTCGTCATTAATTTACGCCATTAAAATTACTACGCCGTGTACTCTCGGCGCAAGAAATGCATTCGCATTTCCTCACGATTCCGTTCGGGGAGGTGGGGGCAATTTTTTTTAGTGCAAATAACAATTAATAATAATAATAATAATAATAATAATAATAATAATAATAATAATAATAATAATAATAATAATAATAATAATAATAATAATATTATTATTATTATTATTATTATTATTATTATTATTATTATTATTATTATGAAGTGTGAACCGGTACCACACAGCTACTTTTGATCGCAATCGAGCCCGGCCCGGGTCAATATTCTCGAGTGCGACTAGCTTCCTAAGGAACTGCAGCTAGCGCAAATGGGCCAATCACGACAGAAAGTTCAAATTCGGTGCAGCGGTTGCCGAGGAAAGCGATTATTCCGTCCCCATGTATCTGGTAGGAGCCGCCGAGCTAGAACTGCCCGACACCGGTCCTATGTCTCCTTCCTCTGCTACCATTGGTAATAACACTAAACTTGCCAGTCGTTGCTCAATTTATGCTAGTTGTCATACCTGCCTTCGTCAATGCCTTTGTACACAGGGATAGACGCTGCAATGCTCTCTCACGGGAAAGAAAAACAAAACAAAAGCAACACTCACATTCGGCGAGGCACTCGAATGGCCGGCCGCTGCGACGTACAACACGTGCTCGCCTTTCTGTTGTGCGACGAAAACCAGCTGTCAAAGGGAGATTGCTTGGCTGCCAGTTCCTCTTCTCTGTGCAATTGTGTAGTTAGCCACATGTAGCATGCCTTTTCTACCGAAGACACGAAATCATGCATTTTCGCACATTTGATGCAACCAGCGCAGCGCCGCCGTGCTTATCCAACACCTCCGGCTTATCACGTTGTTACATTGGCTTGAACTGATTTTTAAACTGACTTCAGTTACTCGCGCCACGCCCAGGTCGTGGCCACGCCGCGTGCGTCTAAATGTCGTACAAAAATCCCTCACGTGACCAGATACTAGGCACCTAGGGACACGATCATTTAGGGACTTTTGAGAAGGCGCGATGGTGGCGCCAAATGACGACGGCATGGGATGGCATGTTCGTTCTCGGCGTGATCGTTCTCTGGCCCGCGCCGACCGCGCGTTGTTCAACATTGCGTGTGTGATTGTGCTTGCGTTGCTTGTGCATTTTTTTTTGTTATCCTTTTTTTGCGTCATATCTCACCCCGAGGTGCCCTTTCGCTTCGAAGAAGCGCTTAAAACGTATTTTTTTTGTTATCCTTTGTTTTTTGCGTCATATCTCACCCCGAGGTGCCCTTTCGCTTCAAAGAAGCGCTTAAAACGTATTTTTTTTTTGTTATCCTTTGTTTTTTGCGTCATATCTCACCCCGAGGTGCCCTTTCGCTTCAAAGAAGCGCTTAAAACGTATTTTTTTTTGTTATCCTTTGTTTTTTGCGTCATATCTCACCCCGAGGTGCCCTTTCGCTTCAAAGAAGCGCTTAAAAAGTATTTTTTTTTGTTATCCTTTTTTTTTGCGTCATATCTCACCCCGAGGTGCCCTTTCGCTTCGAAGAAACACTTGCGTTTACATCACATCTATCATATTTCGTCTTGAAGGTGCTTTCTTAGAAGAAGCACTTGCGTTTACATCACATCTATCATATTTCGTCTTGAAGGTGCTTTCTTAGAAGAAGCACTTGCGTTTACATCACATCTATCATATTTCGTCTTGAAGGTGCTTTCTTAGAAGAAGCACTTAAACGTCAACATCTTTGCTGCGTATTTTTTTTTTATCCATTGACGTCAATAGCATATCTCACATGCTGATGGCCCTTCGCTTCGCGAAGAAGCACTTAAGAGAACAAACGTATTTGCACTTAAACCGTCATATCTCACACGCCGAGGGTTATTCGCTTCGAAGAAGCACTTAAATGAACAAACGTATTTGCACTTATACCGTCATATCTCACACGCCGAGGGTTATTCGCTTATATTCGCTATTAGGCTTATTCTTCGCTATTAGGCTTATAGAGGATATATGCAATCATCGTAACGTGAGAGAGATCTGCATAGATGGGATAAGCATTATTCACGACTCTCGTAATAAAATTGCATCTGCTATATACACAGCGATTAACAAACCAAAAGCAGTGTATAGCATGTGTGTGTCACAATTAAATATGATGCAACGGTACAATGTGTTCGACATGCTAACCAATGAAAACAAACACCTGAGCAATTTTACTTTAATGACACTGTCATTTGTCGCCAAGTCAATCCGTAAACTAAATCGCATTATAGAAACCACGGATGGCTACAATGCCATGTCTAACATTTGTATGAGAAATGCTATGTTTCTCAAAAAAGTGGTTCACGATATAATCAATGACAGACCATCTCTGAGTGTAGAGGATCGCATAATTTATGATCTCATGAAAGATCATCCAGCACTTCCAGAAATGGTAATGACATTTTCAAAAGTGCCAATACAAAGCGACATAGACAAGCTGCTGGCGAAGAAGAGGAAGGAAACCATTGACATTAAAACGTGGCAAAGTATCGTCGGTGACAGTGCTCTAACGTTTTACTTGAATGAAGACTGCTGGAATCATTTGAAGAGTTTTGTATCTTTGAGCGACATTATGATCCACAACGAGCTTGGCGTAAATGAGACGTTGCAATTGTTTTACCCATATAACAAGAAAGATTTCATGGAACAACCACTACCCATCGGAAATGTGATACGCGAAATTGTTAAACTCACTGAATGCCCATCCAAGAAGAACTGTGGGGACGACGAACTCTCACAGACTGATTGACCGCTGGAACAAATGTGCAGGTGTGTGCGCGTGTGTGTGCTGTGCGTGTGTGACTACCATGCAAGAAAAAAAAGAAGAGCAAATCATAGAAGATAAATAAGCGAAGAAAAAGAAGACGAAGAAGACATAGAAAAATATGAATAAATTAATTTGTTAGTACGTAATGTTGCTTCTCTGACTCATTATTTAATGAACAATTAGGAATTCGATAACAATTAAATATACATATTTATTTTTTCTTTTCTTTGACTTTTGTTTTTTTTTTCTGATATTTGGTTACACAATTATTATGCAGCATCAACGACCAAACCAACTGCCCAACGGAGTGGAAAATGAGCTGGAAGAAGAAATGGTGGAAGAGGCGGTTGATGAATACATACCACCAACACCACCATCGCAACCTATGTCTCCAGTATTGCCAGCATCACCACCTGCATCTCCAGCATCGCCATCGCCAGCTTTGCAATCAACAACGGCTCCTCTGCATTCAACACCATTGCCATCATTAGAAAGTGGGTCGCCTAATAAGCAAGCGTACGCCACTATGTTGAGTGAATTGGAACCGTTCTTGATGAGCATCAATAGCAATAACAATATTAATATTGCTGAAATTAGAGAGATGTTATTTAGCTGCTGTGACAAACTGCCGTTCTGCATGATAACTAATCCAGATGCTCCTATACGCATCAAGACTCTTGTCTTGTGGAATGATGTGCTTCAAATAGGAGGCATACGAGTGTGTGAGTGTAGTTACGCGGACGAACTCGCATTACAATTGCATTGCATTTCGTGTGTTCTGTGCGAGAAGAATCTCTTTGCCATATTGGCATTTCTTTACATGCACGGGCATCGTATCACTTCAATCGTCACTTCCATGTGGGACATGAAACCCATCAATGTATGTAAAGTACATGGACCGTACATGAAGATTATACTGGGACGATTGATTGCCGGCATGTGTGAAAATGTGAAATCATTTAATGCAGATGTAGGGTTTTCTTGGTTATGTGAATACGTTTGTCCTACTCGGATTACACAGTCTTCTTTAAGCGGAAAAGTGGAACATACAAACATTGCCATAGGTAATAGGCCTTTGCGCATGCCCATATTACCATGCAATAATGCCACTATAAGAATTTTAGTCATAAATGCTGAACATTTGACTAGATTAGATATAAAGATTTTAAGACTGAGCGTGTATGGCCTCTTCTTAAAACATTTGAACAGATGCTCTTCTCTGAAGACTTTGAATGTGACATACGCATCCTCTGTGGCTGGAATAGATTTATGTGAAATTGGAGAATCCATACCTGTTAATAATTGCATGGAGGAACTGGATATTACGATCGAGGAGCCTACAGGTGGACTCGTCTTTGTTACAATTGCAGAATATTGGGCACTTGTGAACGCACTCAAGCCAGACAAATTACGGTTATTTGCAATCAAAAGGTGCAGGTGGCAATGGGATGGTTATCCCGATGAGATGTTGGGATTGGAGCATATGGAAATAGACCCATTGAAGCATTTGATTGAAAACTTTACCAAACTGAAAGTGCTAGCAGTGAGAATGCCAACCCTGCAGCTCTTAACGATGGCTCGTGAAAAGGGCATTAAAGTGTTGGATGTAAATCGAACTGCAAATTCGATACGAGACATTCAGCGTAGCACAGAGATTGTGGAGGTAAATTGCACGACAAAGGATAACATCGTCGCGACATGTTCAGTAATCAACGTTACAGTGCTGGACATCAACTACTATTCAGTTTCTCAAAGTTTTAGTATGTATGAACATGCTTTAAATTGTATCATGTCGTTGGTGTATTTGAAGACTGTGTCATTTGGGTTTGAGTATGGACTGGATTATTCACGAAAAATACAACATAAGGATGACGTGCATGTAAGACTCATTAAAGCCATATGCACACATGATACGATTACTGGCATTTTGATCAAGAATATTGATCTGGTAGACGTACCAGATGATGATATTCGCATTGGTTTTGCTATGGCACATTCGTTATTTAAGCGGAACCCAGTGTACAATCTGAAGATATATGACATTCCTCGTGCTCATAGACAATACTTTGAGAGTAGCGTCGTGCAGGATCCCAGATATATCGGCAACTTTAGTGATGATCATTGAAACTATGTCGCCGTCTTCAATGGAAGATGTTTCGCTTAATCGAGTGTGCTTTCGCAACAGAATGATGCTGGGAAAAGTAGTACATGACATTGTGTCTGGCCAACTACCTACTACTCAAATTTCTAAGATCATGTTTGAAATAATGCTTTCACACCCTCTATTGCGTCAAGCAGTTTCAGATTCTATAGAGTCTACGTTAGACGTTGACCAAGTCATAGCACCTTTCAAGCGGTACTTGAAATATAACAGCAGAGACTTGTTGCAAAACTATATTGGACAAAATAACGTTTTGAACGACCTTCCAGACGACTGCTGGTATCACTTGAAAACTTTTTTTTCTTTGGCAGATATCAAGTTGATGGTAGACGACATACCACCCCCCTTATACCCCAGTGACAGTGACGAAGACAATGAAGCGCAATCTATCCTTGTTTCTGAAGCCAGTAAAAAGAGAAAATTTCGGCTTGAAAATGCAATTGATGAAATGGTAGACGATTATATATATTGTAATGAAGATATGGATAGTATGGATAGTATATTAGATGAGGAAGATGATATTGATGAGGAGGTTTACCGAGAAATTGAAGCAGAAACTGATGAAGAAAATGAGGAAGAAGACCGGGCTAACGAGGAAGAGAATGATGTTGGAGTTCAGGTTCAGGTTCAGATGTGCGATAAACGTTAACTTCGCGTCCAGAATTAGGCCTAGGAATTTGTGTTCAGTTTTTACAGGTAGACCCTCACCCTGTATCTCGATGTTGGGATCAGGGTGCAGACCTCTCTTTCTGGAGAAGAGGACGCATGTGGACTTTTGTGGGTTAAGCCGAAAACCATTCTCGTCTGCCCACTTAGACAGTTTGTTCAGTCCAAGCTGAACCTGCCGCTCACAGATTGCAAGGTTACATGATGTGAAGCCTATCTGTACATCGTCGACATATACTGAATAAAATATGTTGCGTGGGATGTACAGACGCAGAGAGTTCATTTTTATGATAAAAAGGGTGCAACTGAGCACACCACCCTGTGGTACTCCAGTTTCCTGCACATATGGTCTTGATAGGGCATTACCCACACGAACACGGAATCTGCGATTGGACAGATAACTTTCAATGATATTCAGCATAATGCCACGTATTCCAAAGTGTGCGAGGTCTCTTAGTATTCCGAATCGCCACGTGGTGTCATATGCTTTTTCCATATCAAGGAAAACAGACGGGAAGAATTGCTTGTGGACAAAAGCCTCGCGAATCTGAGCCTCTAGGCGTATCAGATGATCAGTGGTGGATCGGCCGTCGCGGAATCCACACTGGTATGGGTCAAGCAGCTTGTTTGATTCTAGGACATGTATCAGACGGCGGTTTATCATCTTCTCAAAGACTTTGCAGATGCAGCTTGTTAGAGCTATGGGCCGATAACTCGATACGGACGATGGATCCTTGCCCTGCTTCAGGATAGGGATTACTATGGCCTCTTTCCAGGCAGAGGGGATCTCGCCGGAGGTCCATATAGAGTTGTACAGGCAGAGAAGGGTTTTCGTTGTTTCAGAGGACAGGTTTTTCAGCATTTCGTAGAGTATGCGGTCAGAGCCTGGGGCAGATTGGTTGCAACAGGTGAGTGATGCTTGCAGCTCTGCTAGAGAGAAAGGTAGGTTATATGGCTCGTTCCCAGTGCTCTTTCGGTCTAGTTTTTGTTTTTCTATTGCTGCTTTGTATTTTGTAAATGCTGGAGAACAGTGTGATGAACTGGACACATGTTCAAAATGTGCACCCAAATGGTTCGCTTGGTCCTCCAGGCTATCTCCCTGCGTATGTACCAGGGGAGGCGGATGTGTTTGTCGTCCTCTTACTCTATTGACCCTGTTCCAAACCTTGGCCTCATCTGTGTATGAATTTATGCTTGATAAGAATGTTTGCCAGCTGTCTCTCCTGGCTTGTCTGCGCGTTCTCCTACCCTGGGATTTGATTTTCTTGAAATTGACGAGGTTTTCAGCAGTAGGAGAATCGCGAAGCTGCCTCCATGCTTTGTTCTGCTGCCTAGGTGCGTTCCGGCATTGTTCATTCCACCACGGAACACGGCGTTTGCTAGAAAGTCCACTTGTTTGGGGAATACACTTAAGAGCTGCATCAACTACGAAATTAGTAAAATATTCGACGGCACCGTCAATTCCGAGCAATGAAATGTCAGCCCACGAGAGCGTATTGGTAAGTGTTTGGAATTTCTTTCAGTCCGCTGCATCGACCTTCCACTGGGGGGCGTGTGGTGGAGATTCGTATTGTCTTGGTGTTCTCAGCAGTATTGGGAAATGGTCGCTCCCATAAGGGTTTTTTATAACTTCCCATTCAAGTTCAGGTAGTATGGATGGAGAAGCTATGCTGAGATCTATGGAGGAAAAGGTTTTATTTCCGAGACAATAATATGTGGCTTCTTTTTTATTTAGCAGACATGCACCGGATGAGAAAAGAAAGTCCTCAATTAGACGGCCTCGTGCATCAATGCGAGAGTCGCCCCACAGACCGCTGTGCGCATTGAAATCGCCAAGAACAAGCTAAGGTTCTGGCAATTCGTCTATAAATGACTGAAATTCATGTTTGTGTAGTTGGTAATGTGGGGGTATGTAAAGTGAGCAAATGGTGATGAGTCTGTTTAAGAGAACAAGTCGAACTGCCACTGCTTCGAGGGGCGTTTGTAGCCGCAAACGTTGACATGCTATGCTTTTGTGGATTACGATGGCAACACCGCCTGATGATGCGAGGGCATCATCACGATCTTTACGAAACGTAACATACTGTCGGAGAAAGCTATGATTGCAACAGCACAAGATGAACTTGGACCAAGCGCGATGGACGACTTAGAATTTGGCACAAGAATGGTGAGCGAATTATCATATTTGACGAATTGCAATACGAGCAATAGTACTAGTCAAAATGAGCTCACAATTCAATATGTAAGCCACGTATGCATAAGCCACAGCATCGTCTACATTAAAATCAGCAATGTCATCGCCACATAAACATGTAAGCTCTCGGAACAGTTGCCAGTTGGCCGAGTCCACGTTCCATCGAGGAAAACTTGGCAAGCATCCATCTTGTTTTGTTGAGTTTAACATAATAGGGAAGTGGTCGCTCCCTAAGGGGTTCTTGAGAACAGACCACTCCAGGTACGGTATTAGTGTACTCGATACTATACTTAAGTCAATGGATGAGTATGTGTTATGTGTAGCGCTGAAATACGTTGGCTCTTTCTGGTTAAGTATAGATGCACCTGAAGAAAACAGAAAGTTTTCAATTAGGCGCCCTCTCGCATCGCAACGAGAGTCTCCCCACAAAGTGTTATGTGCATTTAAATCTCCGACAACTATATATGGCGGCGGAAGTTCATCTATGTAATTTTGAAACTGTGTCTTGGAAAGTTGATAGCAAGGGGGGATGTAAATCGAACTAACCGTGACTAGTTTACCAAACAGTACTGCTCGGGCAGCAACTGCTTCAAGGGAAGTTCGGAGGTTTAATTGTTGACAGGCAACACCTTTATCGACAATTATAGCGACACCGCCCGACGAGGCGGTAGCGTCGTCACGGTCTTTGCGAAAAACGGCGTATTGCCTTAAAAAGTTTGTGTTTCCTGATTTCAGATGCGTCTCCTGGACACACAGCACCCTCGGACTATATTTATGAAGGAGCTCTTTAACGTCATCGAGGTTATGGAGAAGTCCCCTAAACGTTCCATTGCAATATTTGCGTGTCCATATTGAGAAGAGGTTTGCGCTGTGTGTGAAGGGACTCTAAATTAGCTTACAGAGCCCTTGTCGGGCCCTGTGATGCGGGGTTTTTCTTTTTTGGAGTGATCGCGAGATTCGCGGAGCTCCTTAGGCGCTGGCGGCGCCGTCTGACCGGTTGTTGTGTCCATCGGCTCTTGCGAGGCGCTGGACACGCGCTCAGTGTTTGACGTGAGGGCCTCGTCTCGATGGACGAGACCTTTGAGGCAACGAGCCCGGAGGTCGATGGCCCCTTCTTGTGAGATGGCGGAGCAGTGGTAGCCGCAGCCGCCGAGGGGGTGGATGGCGTCACCGCCGGCTCACTACGTGCGAGCCGGACAGTAGCCGGAGACCGTTGTGACGCTGCCCCCTGACGCGCCACATCGGCAAAGCTGGTTTTAGACAGGTAGGTCTTCTTCTTTCTGGGGTTTTACGTGCCAAAACCAGTTCTGATTATGAGGCACGCCGTAGTGGAGGGCTCCGGATTAATTTTGACCACCTGGGGTTCTTTAACGTGCACTACAACGCAAGCACACGGGCGTTTTTGCATTTCGCCTCCATCGAAATGCGGCCGCCGCGGCCGGGATTCGATCCCGCGATCTCGAGCTCAGCAGCGCAACGCCTTAGCTGACTGAGCTACCGCGGCGGGTTAGACAGGTAGGTCACCCGCCTTCGTGCCTCTTTAAATGAAATATTCTCTTTCACTTTTATAGTAACAATTTCCTTTTCTTTCCTCCAGGACGGGCAGGACCGTGAGTATGCGGCGTGCTCCCCATCACAGTTCACACAGCATACAGAGTTTTCACACGATTCAGATGTGTGTTCCAAGGCACTACATTTAGCACATGTCAGTCGGCCTCGGCAGTTCTGAGAGCTGTGGCCGAATCTTTGGCACTTGAATCGGAGCGGGGTTGGCACGTATGGCCTGACACGTAGTTTGACATATCCGGCCTCAATGGTCTCGGGTAGAACACTTGAACCAAACGTAAGAATTATGTGTTTTGTCTGAATCTCCTTACCATCGCGCCTCATCTTGATTCGTTTTACAGCCAAAACATTTTGTTCCTTAAATCCTTCCAGAAGTTCATCTTCAGTGAGCTCCAACATGTCGTCATCAGAAATAACACCGCGGGAGGTGTGCATGGTGCGGTGCGGGGTCACAGTCACAGGAAAATTTCCAAACGACACTAGATTCTGTAGTTTATCATGTTGTTTCTTATCGCGGAGTTCCAGAAGGAGATCACCGCTGGCCAACTTCGTCGCCTTGTAACCTGGTCCTATAGTCTCTGTCAGAGTCTTTGCAACAATAAAGGGTGAGATCACTCTCACGGACTTGTCAGTTTTCTCACTATGTACCACGTGGTATCGTGGAAAGTTCTCAATTTGTCGGCCAAAAAATTGGAATATTTCTTCGGTGCGCCCCCGTTTCGGGCGGCGATCAGCAAGTGCAGGAAAGGAGCTATCCATATATGTGGGATGAGTTTCGGCGGTGGCGCCAGCCACCCACCATGGAGCCCAACAAGGGGACGCTGCAGAGTCTGTAAGGGACAGGTCCTGCAAACGCCAACTGTATGCCACCACTATAACCAAATACATATACCCAAGGCAGGATATAATGCACAAGGTTAACCCTTGCTGCCCGCGAAGTCGGAAGTGAAAGGAAAATAAAGAGAGGACAGGCAAGAGTGAAAGTAAGAAAGACGAAGGTTGGAGGGAGAGAGAGACAGGAAAAGGCAACTACCGATTTCCCCCGGGTGGGTCAGTCCGGGGGTGCCGTCTACGTGAAGCCGAGGCCAAAGGGGTGTGTTGCCTCTGTTGAGGGGCCTTAAAGTTCCAAACACTCAGCGTTGGCTCAA
>NC_051163.1:125125141-125153791 GCF_013339745.2 Dermacentor silvarum | reverse complement strand
GGTACGCGTGCTTGTGTCGGCGTTTTAAACGCCCGCAGATGTTGTAAAACAATAGAATCGCCACCGGTAAAAAAAAATATAGCGTGATATATAGTTATGCTACAGCGCACGCCGCCGTAGAGCGTCCTGTATTTCTATTCTGGGGTAGCACCGCCAACTGGTGGTGAGTGACGGCACTAGGCGCGACGACCGGTTCCCTGCGTTCTCGGCACCGATGGGCAGGCATGAATTATATAGGAGGCTATGGTGAAGCCGACGGGAGTGGACTGCAGCAGCGCCACACTGCGGTTAATGAAAAGGAACCTGCCTCTCTGATTCGCATCGCTTCAGGAGCATAGCCTTCGAGATTCGCATTTCTCACTCAAGGGAAGTCGTAGCTGAAGCATGAGCCAATCCACCCGCCGCCCGTTCGGCTCCGTCTGCTTGAATGACGGACGGCCTACGGGCTAATATGACACTTACCGAGCAGATATCCGTGGTTACCGCCCATATACACGTTAATTATGGCGTCAAGTGTAGTGTTTTCGAGAATATGTGCCTTCATCTTGAATTGATGAGACGATATTTCCTCTTAGCGTCAGGAATAAAGGTAACAAAACGTGGCGATGGCTGGCGTGCTACAGCAGCTGAAGCTTCGGCTGAAGTGCAACAGGCGTACTGCTTGCACGCAAGCGCAAACAAACAGATACGGCCATGCCAGGTACACAACTGACTACTCAGTAAACTGACAATCATAAATTATTCACTTCTGTGCCCAAGCAAGCATTTACGGAATCCTTGCTGCCGTACGAATCCCGCCAATATATCAACACAACAATCACCCGCAGTTTTGAAAAGAAAGGCTCTTTTAACAGTGACCGCAGGTACTGCATTTGCGAAAGTTTTGTGTATAGTTTGCATAAAATCGTAAAGGAAAGGTTTCTTAAGAATCCGAATTCCAAAAAAAGGTAAGCGTCGTGAAAACAAATAAATGCCCTTACGACATGTCAGAAAGTCTAGGCATTGTATAGTTCCTCCTCGTGCTACTGTAATACGTGGAGTAGTGGTAGCGTCTCTGCCTCACACGCAGAAGTCCCGGGTTCGAGTGCCAGACAGTGTACAACTACCTTTATTTTATTTTTTATTTTTTTGAAGTAGGAAAACGTTATATACAATTTCACTGGGGCAGGCTAAGATATTTTACCTTGGCTACTGCTAATTATATATGCACGAGTAATAACAAAAATTATTCTGTCTCCTCGCTTTCTCTTAAACTGCAGGAAGCAATTATCAGTATGACACTTAGTTTATTCGTACTAATTATTGTATTACCGATATTGCATGTTATGCTTCTTTATTGCAGTGTTAAATGAGCAAATGAATGAAACAAATACAATTGTTATAATTTTCTTTACACAAAAGTAAAGACAGAGCCTACCAACATTCCTTAAACTTTCTTTAAACTTTCTTCAAACGAACTTGCTTCAAGCGAAAACACGAACGGAGCCTATCAACTTTCTTTAATGGTGCTTTAAACAATCTTTCTTCAAACGAAAATAAAAACAGAGCCTACTAAATTTTTTTAAGCTTTCTTTGAACAAACTTCGTACAAACAAAAGTTAAAACACAGCCTACCAACTTTTTTAAAACTTTCTTTAAAGAAACTTTCTTTCAACCGAAGTAAAAACAGAGCCTACCAACTTTCTTTGAAAAACTACCTACAAACGAAAGTTAGAACAGAGCCTAACAATTTTCTTTAAACTTTCTTTAAACAAACTTTCTTCAAACCGAAGTAAAGACAGATCCTACCAACTTTCTTGTAAGATGTGTTAATAGGAAGTAAAAGTACATAGAGTGTTACTAAAGTTGATAGAAAGTTGGTAAGAGTTCTAAAGAAAGTAAGGAAGTATTTTTGTATGGGTATCTCCCTTCAGGTGGCCGTTAACGTACAAAGATCATCACCGCGAGCGTTTTCACAAATTTAACTGTTCGCTACCAGTGCCCAGGATTGTGAAAACGTTTTCTTAAGCCAAATAAATCTCAGCGAAAAGTTCCGAGGGATTCCACGAGCGGGATTTATCAGCCTGCATGCATCATATGTTCCCAAATGAACAAGACCTACTTGCCCATTGCAAGAAAACAACAAAGAGCTGACAAGAAAGCTTTGGTACAATTTTAGCTGTCTGCAAATCAGCCCATAGCGTTCCATAAAATTATTAGAGGGAAATGTGGCGCTGGTGATTACGGAAGCTGCAAGTTGGACAATTCAGCCAGCATGGAAATGATAAGTAGTACATAAATTTGCCTAAACTTCGTCCTTCTCGCTTTAAAATTTATTCGTAACATTGCAAAGCGATCATTTTTAAGAAAGTATTGCATAATGAATAATTAAAGAAACATCAAAATTTTCCGAAGGCAGAATTCGAACAAAGGACCCCGATCACAGACGCCCGATATAAAAGCCATTACGCGACGGACAAGCGAAACCACTGCAATTAGCAGCGATTATGCTCGCTTGCAAATTCATATTACCTTCCGGATTTAAAAATAAAGTACAAAATGCTTTGACACTTGAAGCGGACTACTTCTGGAATGTGAAAAGAAGACGAAGAAGAGAAGGGAGAAGAGGAAGAAGAGGGGTCGGCGGAGAATAATATTAAATGGCGGACAACACCCGTCTTACCGAAGTTATGTCTGGTGATTAGTTATTCTACCCGGACCGCTACATATTTTGGCGCAGCCGACGACGAACATGTGGGTTACGTTCTGCATCGACCAGACGTCGCCGCAGCATGTTGTCTTCAAGAGTTACCAAGTGCAAGGTGAGCCATCAACTGACCTTCCACGTCATGTTAGTTCAGCAGACCTCATCGACACAGTTATGAAAGAAGCCTCCATAGGACGCGAGCAACTTCTTCAAATGGAATCGGTGAAGGTGAATCTGTCACTACCGGCACTGGAACAACTGATCCTCGAGCCAATGCGATGTGGACGCTTCACGCAAGGAACCACTGCGGAGAAGGTGAGCATCGTAATGAAAATTATTGAAGAGCAGCAGCGACAAATGACGCAACACGGTCAACTAATGAAAACTCTAGTTGAGTCACTCAGCTTAGACAAACCAGTGCAAAAGCTTGTGGAGCCGGACATTTTTGAAGGCAACCACCAAAGTCCTCACCAATGGCTATCCTTTTATGAGTACGCATCGGAAAAGAATAAGTGGATTTCTGATGTTGAAAAAATTAAAAACATGCGACGTTATCTTCATGCCACCGCCAGGAAATGGTATGATTTGCAGCTTCTTGACAAGGCAGCCCCGTGTTGGGAGAAATGGAAAGTGAGTTTCCTGGCTGCTTTCGAAATCAGTGCTGTAAAAAGATGGGATGCTGCTCTAGGTTACCAGTACGCATCAGGATCTCCTCTAGAGTATGTCCTTGAGAAGCGTCGTTTGCTGCATGCCGCTGAACCTAGGCTCGCCTCAACGACAGTTCTTGCCTTAGTTATGCAGGGTCTCTGTTTGGACATTCGAAATGAAGTTCAGATGAAAGCCCCGAAGACCCTAGACGAGCTTTTGCAGTGCCTCCAGAATCTGTTACCAGGACCAGAACTCGAACAGGAAGGCTCAGTGTGGAGGAGACAACTGGTTTTTAATAATCAGGACGTGAATAAGTTGAGTCCCCATAAGGAGTGCCTATCCTCGAACAGCTATGCAGGTAACTACATTCACAGTTCGGGCCAATCTGCTGATAATGCCTGGAACAGCGTCGAACACCATTCTATCAGTGCACAGGATCAAGCACCCTACCAACTACAAGCAAAACTCGGTGAAAGTCATCGGCACCACCGTAACGATCACCATGAGACGGTGTACGTAGTGTCGTCAAGTTTACTACAGGTACCGGTCAAGATAGATGGTGTCGAAATGAAAGCCTTGGTAGACAGTGGAGCTTCAGTATCAATTATGAACAAGAATCGATTGGATATCAGTCGTTTTCACACTGGCAAAGCTGTTCGTGTACAAGGATACGATGGTTCGGTGAGCTTACACAACGAGTGGGCGTCCGTAGTAATTGAATTTCAAGGACATTCAGTCACCAGCCAAGTGTTAGCAATCCCAGATGTTACATATGACTTTCTGCTGTCTCGCCCTGACATGAAGAAACTCAAGATTAATCTTTATTGGGACGACAAAGTGCTCGTTGAAGAAGACTCAACAGTGAAGGCAAATGCTGAGGTACCTAGACCACTACGAGTAATTCAGTGCGATGAAGACATAAGAGCTATGTATCCGGAGCTCGTTTGTGTGGGAAACTACCCGCCAGCGATGAAGTCACATGCGGTTCCATTTGAAATTGCTGATAAAAAGGTGGTACGAAAAGCTCCATACAACATGTCAAGAGAAAAGAAAATATGGCTTAAAAAGGAATTGCAAGCAATGTTAGAGGCTAATATTATTCGACCTTCCGTCTCACCGTTTGCCTCACCCATAACAATTGCACCCAAAGAAGATGGCACCTTCCGTCTTTGCACTGATTATAGAGCCCTTAACCAGCAAACGGAACTGATACCTTTCCCAATGCCAAAGATAGATACCATTATTGACGAAACAGGTGGATGCCGCTGGTTTTCTCGTATCGATCTTTGTAAGGGGTTTTGGCAAATTCCGCTTACTGAGGACACAAAGAAGTACACCGCATTTGTTACGCCTTTTGACTTATTTGAGTACAATCGCCTGCCGTTCGGTTGGAAGAACTCTCCGGCTTGGTTTCAAAAGATTATGAATGACATATTGAAACCGCACCTAGGTATTTTTTGTAATGTCTACATAGATGACATCATCGTTTTTTCGAAGACTAAAGAAGAACACGAGAATCATCTCTCTCAAGTCCTGAGTGCCCTCAGCGACGCCCACCTTAAAGTCAACTTCAAGAAAAGCGCATTTTTTCAAGAGAAAGTTGTGTTCCTCGGCAGGGTGTTCGACGGGTCTACTAAAAGCACGAAGCACGACTCCGTTGAGAGAATTTCAAAGTTGGTGAAACCATACGATGTCCACTCTCTCCGGGTGTTTCTAGGCCTTGCTGGACATTTCAGGTCCTTCATCAAAGACTATGCGGTCAAGACCAGGTGTCTTACACGTTTGATGCAAAAGGACGTGCCTTTCCAATGGGATCTGGAGTGTGAAAGGGCCTATGGTGAACTTGTCGAACTGATATCGTCAGATCCCATCCTACGCTTACCAGACTTCTCGTTGCCTTTCGTGCTCAATACTGATGCGTCGCACTACGCAACGGGCGCAGTTCTATATCAGAAGCCACCACGACATTCGGATCATCAAAAGCACTACGTTGTTGGATATTACAGCTATACATTGAAGCCTGCTGAAGTCAATTATACTACCACAGAAAAAGAAGCGCTGGCAGTTTTAAAAGCTGTGCAATATTTTAGAACCTATCTAGAAGGCGCGAAATTCACTATTTTTACCGATCATCAAGCTTTGACTCATCTCCTAGGCATGGCACAACCAAAGGGTCGAATCGCGAGATGGGTTAATTACCTACAACAGTTCGACTTTGACGTATCACATCGGCCTGGCCCACTACTGACAGATGCGGACGCTATGTCTAGATTACTTGTCCACGAGACAAGCGAACATCCACAAGAAATAAATCACGTAAAGTTGTGGGAAGGCACTGAGGAAATGAAGTTTGTGGACGGAAGATATCACGTGCCATCGACAATGGTTCCCAAGATACTTCAACTATACCATGACAGTCCAGAGTCGGGGGGACATGACGGCTTCTGGCGCACTTACAACAAACTGCTGAAAAGGTTTACTTGGCCAAGTATGAAGGACGACATCAGAAATTACATTCGCACGTGCCACCTATGTCAAGTGAACAAAGTGAAATTCAAGCAGGCGACAGATGTGATGATAACCCCAAAGCATTCAAGCATCCCATTTGAAGTCATTCACTTAGACTTCGCGGAACTTAAAAAGAAGGGAGAAGGCACAAAGAAAACTCAAGCGTTTTTACTCAGTATCGACGAATGCACAAGAATGATCACTGCCAAGGCAGGAAAAGAAGACGCCAACAGTGTTATTGCTCTTCTTCAAGCTCAATGCTTCCAAAATACAAAGACGATAGTGTGTGACAATGGCCCGGCCTTTCGGAGCAAAAAGTTAGCCAACTGGACACGAGATCATGGGATAACAGTAAATTTTGCTCACCCTACCATCCTGCAGCAAACGGCCTTGCTGAACGTGCTATAAGGGACATCAAGCAATTCATGAAGATGTACCCAAAATTCCGAGGTGGCTGGAAGTGCTGCCTGGAGGCTGCTACAAGACACCACAACCGTTCCTATACGAGCGGTTTAGGATGCAGTCCTATCTTTGCCACTTCTGGAATTGTGCCTACTCTTCCTGCGGATTGCGAACTCGGCATCCTGGAGAAGCTTACGCTTAGTGAAGCCAAGAAAAGCGAGAAACAAGAAGACGCCTACAGACAGCGCATGAAGAGGAACTTCGACAAGAGGCGGAACAGCGACATACCAGATATAGAAGTAGAAGACCACGTCCTAGTCAGGAAAGGAATTGGAAGTACCAACGCTACGTTTCACGGACCCTTCCCCGTGGTTAAAACGGCATCGCAGCACGGTGTATTGAAGACTATTTGGTACCTGGGAGCCACCGGCCAAACAGAGTGCGCCTCAATCGGCAATGTGTTCAAATATTACACCAGGAGGTGTAAACAAAAGAAGCCGGGGAGGGTGAAGCGGACTACTTCTGGAATGTGAAAAGAAGACGAAGAAGAGAAGGGAGAAGAGGAAGAAGAGGGGTCGGCGGAGAATAATATTAAATGGCGGACAACACCCGTCTTACCGAAGTTATGTCTGGTGATTAGTTATTCTACCCGGACCGCTACAACACTTAGGCCAACTTCCTTGATAAAGCGTAATAAACGAAGCCGCAAGAACTTCACAAGCCTAACGCAAGAAGATCAGACAAATTCATGTACTATCCATCATTCGCATCCATGGTGTCCGAACGAATGCTGCGAAAGGGTTACCTCAAGTAATTGCAGAAAACTCCATGACTTAGCCTTATGCACAGCGGCTAATTTTCATTTCACAAAGAGCATGCTGACGTGGCGGCCTGGCTTGCGTAGTTCCGCTTGTATTCATGCTGACAGTGCGAACACCAGCGAATAGATGCACAAAGAAAAATCAAGAAGCGGGCCGACAGATGGAGTAGCAAACTGCGTTATAAAAGTTATAAACAGGGTTTATTTAGGTATACATTTTGAAAAGTTACTTATACATACTGCATCCTCAATGAGGCGTGGGATGAACAAACATATGAACATTCATGAACATGAACAGGCTACCAAGAATTCTTTCAATGGTAGCGGAGGAATGCTTCCGGCAACGAGTTCCAGGCTTCAATCATTCATGGAAAAAGGCTGTATGTGAAGAGGTCGGTGCGAGCGAAAAATGATTAATGTTAAGGGCGTGGTTCCTCCTCGTAGATAAAGCTCAGGAAGAAGTAATATAGTTATATAGAGTATCGAAACGGGGAGAATTGATTAAAGTGTAAAGGAATTTCAGGCATTCAAGATGGCGACGCATTGTAAGTGTAGTGAGACCAAGCTGCGGATGAAAACTGGACGGTGAAAAATTCTTGTCATATCTTCTGCAGACTAAGCGCACTGCCCTTTTTTGAACGGACTCTAGGTAATATCACATTTTCAATAGGGGTTCCATACAACGCAACCCTATTCGAGAATGGGACGTATGAGAGTTTTATAAGAAAGAAGTTTGGTTTCTTGAGGAGCAAGACGGAGCGCACGATGTAAATAACCTAGTCTTTTAAGGGCCTTGTTGCAAGTGAGATACATCATCATCATCATCAGCCTATATTTTATGTCCACTGGACGACGAAGGCCTCTCCCTGCGATTTCTAATTACCCCTGTCATGCGCTAACGTATTCCAACTTGAGCCTGCAAATTTCCTAACTTCATCACCCCATCTGGTTTTCTGCCGACCTCGACTGTCCTTCCCTTCTCTTGGTATCCATTCTGTAACCCTAATGGTCCACTGGTTATCCATCCTACGCATTACATGGCCTGCCCAGCTCCATTTCTTCCGCTTAATGTCAACTAGAATATCGTTTATCCCCGTTTGTTCTCTGATCCACACCGCTCTCTTCCTGTCTCTTAAAGTTACTCCTAAGATTTTTCGTTCCATTGCTCTTTGTGCGGTCCTTAACTTGTTCTCGAGCTTCTTTGTTAACCTCCAAGTTTCTGCCCCATATGTTAGCACCGGTAGAATGCAATGATTGTATACTTTTCTTTTCAACGACAGTGGTAAGCTCCCAGTGAGGATTTGGCAATGCCTGCCCTATATACTCCAACCCAATTTTATTCTTCTGTAAATTTCTTTCTCGTGGTCCGGGTCCCCTGTGATTAATTGACCTAGATAAACGTACTCATTTATAGACTCTAGAGGCTAAATGGCGATCCTGAATTCTTGTCCCCTTGCCAGGCTATTGAACATTATCTTTGTCTTCTGCATATTCATCTTCAACCCACTTGTTACACTTTCTCGATTAAGGTCCTCAATCATTTGCTGTTATTCATCTCCATCGTTGCTGAATAAGACAATGTCAGCTGCAAACCGAAGGTTGATGAGATATTCGCCGTTGTTCCTCACTCCTAAGCCTTCCCAGTATAAGAGCTTCACTATACTTCTTCTAAGCATGCAGTGAATAGCATTGGAGAGATTGTGTCTCCTTGCCTGACCCCTTTCTTGATATGTAACTTTCTACTTTTCTTGTGGAGAACCAAGGTAGCTGTGGAATCCTTGTAGATGTTTGCTAAGATATTCACGTATGCCTCCTGTACTCCTTGATTACGCAATGCCTCTATGACTGCTGGTATCTCTACTGAATCAAATGCCTTTTCATAACCTATGAAAGCCATATAGAGAGGTTGATTGTACTCCGCAGATTTCTCGATTCTCTGATTGATGACATGGATATGATCCATCGTAGAATATCCCTTCCTGAAGCCAGCCTGTTCCCTTGGTTGGCAGAAGTCAAGTGTTGCCCTGATTCTATTGGAAATTATCTTGGTGAATATTTTATACAATACTGAAGCTAATAGGTCTATAATTCTTCAATTCTTTAACGTCTCCCTTCTTATAGATTAGTATAATGTTGGCGTTTTTCCAGCTCTCTGGTACAACTATTATTTCTAGTACAGCAGGGAAAGTGGAAGCGCACGAATCATCGCAGTTTTGTTGTCGGTGCGATAATATCAATCAGCGGCAGGCTTTCTGAGTTCCGTTCGAACGCGGCTGAACGGCTGCTCGGTTTCGTGTCGACTGTACAACACTGCGGCAACTCGCAGTCATCGATTGCGTACAAACTACTAGAAAACGAGGCGTTATCTGCTTTTGCGTAATTTCGTTCATGAATACAGCTTTCCGCACAGTCAAAAAGGAAATGTACAAAGCAAAAGTGATCTCAAGTGTCGCATATGCATGGGCTAGCATCACGCACCTTTATTCCAAGCTGCAGCACCGCCGACACGAAATAGACATTTATGATCCCGACTTATAGCGCTATATTTAGGACAGGAGTCTGTTTTTTGGACAGGAGATGCCCATAAAATTGTATCAAGCATTTAATATTCAACAGCGCCTATACTCCGGCAGTGCGGCACAAACGAAACCAGCGCAGTCTCCAGTACGAGCCAGCGAACTGCAGCGCGTGTACAGCGCACACCAGTGCGCCCCAGCGTCATAGCAGTGAAACCAGCGTCTCGTCCAGTGTGTCCCAGCACTTCTCCAGCGATCTCACCAGTGTCGCAGTGACTCCCAGTGACTCCCAGCGTGCGCCAGCGCCCCCAGTGCCACCCAGTGTCAAAAAAACGCGCTGGTTTCACACTGGAAGGCACTGGAAGACGCTGGTTTTTGGAATAGGGACGATGTTTTTTGTTTTTTTCACAAGGATGCCCGATGACGACCAAGATGATGGCCAAGGACTGCCCGACGAGAAGTTAAGTTGACGGGGCATTTCATGTACATGTTCCTGGATAATATTGCTCTTGGAAGGAGCAACAAGACGAGGCTGGTGAAGAACACGTGCACACTTTTTTTTTTGCTTATGTGGTGCTCTACCCACGGTGTACACCTCAGCTCAGCCTGAGATACTGCAATGCACATATAATATATTGTTGGAGCCGCCTCATGACTGTGTCCAATTCTTTGAAAATAAGCTGTGCTGCCAAATTAGACGCTTTTCATGGCAGTTCCTTAGATCTACAAAGAGCACACGTGGCATCTGTTGGACACACAACTAAATCTACGCCTGGCACGCCCACACGTTCTCCTTGTCTCAGTGTCGTTGCGTACTGGTTCAAAATTAAGTTATGAGGTTTTACGTGCCAATGTTTGATTAGACACGTGGTAGTGTGAGGCTCCGGAATAATTTATACCAACTAGCGTTCTTTAACGTGCACCTGTATCTAAGTACACTGGTGTTTTCCCATTTCGCACCCAGTGATATGCGGTCACTGTGAGTGGGATTTGATCATGCGCCCTCGTGCTTAGCAACCCAACAGGGTACCAATTCAATATGACGACAAATATAGGCCTTGTCGCAACGCCTGTCACAAAGGCCTGTGTGACAGGCATGCCCTTTACAAAGGGTGTTCTGTACAGCCTGCAATCCAGTTTTAAAGACACAACTTTGCAAGTTTCATTATTTAGAAGTCTGGAAACATACATGCTCACACATGTGCTATGTGCAAGTGTTTGAAGTAACCAACCATCACAACATGGGCTTTAAAACAATTTTGTATGTAGTTTGCTGTATAAGGAATATCAAATATTTTACGACCGGATGGCACTGTACACCCGAAACCAGCTACGAAGGTTTGTTTTTTTTTAAACACGAAAGTGTTTTATCCCGGATTTCACGACTGATTTCCGGCAACGGATGTAAGGGATGTGGCAGTCGCCATCTAGGAACGGTAAAGAGAAGCATTGCATTGTGACACTAACGAACGCCGACACGCAGTGTTTCGGTAGGCACACCACAGTGGAGGGTCTAACACTGTGCAGTCAAGCATAAACAACCAAGTGCAGCCTCGTGCATATTTTCATAGAATAAATATACAATAAATAATAATTCAATAAGAACATTATTAATTTAGTCCGACGGCAGGATTCGAACACAGGCACTCGGAAAGAGAAGCCTGTTGTTGAAACCATTGTGCTTTTTCTTTTTTATACAGCCATATACTTTTTTTTTTCGGCATAGCAAGTACCAAGCACTAAAGTTTTTTTCACAGGTTTCCTAAACACACACAGAGGGAATCACACATCTACATAAAGACCAGTGTTTGCTGCAGGCGCTTATGCCACACCTGCCATATCTTGATAAACTCATTTTCACCGTCAAGCAGCAAACTTGTGTATGTAAAAGCATCACAAAAGTGGGTTCACGCCGGTTTCGCGTTTTCTAAAGCTAGCATGTAGTCACTTCGTGATCTCCAAATTGCATACAAACCTAGTAATATCAGGGTTTCAACACAGCTGTCATTTTTATGGTGTTCAACTCTCAAAAACTTTACGTCTTGCCAATTTGGGTATATCTGTACAATAAACACAATTCCTACGTTGTGTCAAAAGTGTGCTTCATTTGTACAAAACAACAAATCACATCACCTCACCCTACGGGCAACCATGGTGAGATGCGAAAGCATCGCGGGGGGTGCGCATCGAGTTTCCGTTTCGTTTCACTTGGCAACACAACCCAATGAAAGTTAGAGTGAGAGAATGTATTGAGAAGAAAGGAGACGTTTGTACGGGGTTGTTTTCGTTTGATGTGTACGTCGATCGCCGCGTCGTCGGGAACGCTCCTGGGTAGGCATTGCACGAGTTCCTGCACTTCGATCGGAACCTTCACGAGTTGCCCCGACGCTGACGTTGGTTCTGGACGCTCCCGACCTTGCTCAGGTTGTTCTTGAACCAAAGCCGGTCGCACACGTTGCAGCTGTGCCCGAAGCTCCGAACGCAACCCCAGCTTCCCAAGCCTTCCTCTGCTCCGCGGCGGTGGCGCTGCCGCTGCAACAAGCGCCGACGTTGACGTTGTTCATGGCATTTCGCACATCGTTGCACAGAGAGAGAATGACGGAAGCACAGCGAACGCGGACTTAATACTGTGCCGCGACACTTGCGCCGCCTACCGGCGTACCCTTAGAGAGAGAGTGAGAGAGAGGGTTATATGCAATGACTTGCTGCGCCGCACCTGTGCTGGAGAAGGGGAGAGGGGCGGAAGAGAGCACACACCTGCGTAGGAGAGGAGAATGAGGGAGAGTTGCGCATTGGCAATATGGGTGCGGACGCCGCAGAACGAACACTGCCCCGAGCATAAGATGCTCTCGCATGTAAAAGACGTGTTGCAACGATTCTGGATAGGGGCCGAACACGCAGTCCGATGACCACGGCACAAAAAAAAAAATCCTTATGCCATGGACGAACGCCTCGACACGCGACATAAAACGCCCTTATCAATTTATCAGGCGAAGGCCAGTGCATTGAGACGCTTGGCGCGTTTTGATTTGGCCACCTCGCCAAGATGAACTGTTGTAATTAGTAGCAATTGTGCGTGTTCAAAGCGTCTTCTGCACTTCAAAAAATCACAGCATATCCACGGGGTGAATGATGATGAGTGGGCGAAGCTCCGGAGGGAATCATCGGATCTCCCGCTTAAGGGGACGCTAGCACAAACGCGTTGGAAACGTGCAGTACTCTCTAGTAAGGGGGAGCGGCCACAGCGTCTTACGCAGCCATTTACACATGCCGGAACGTGCACCGCGTTTGCCGACGCCATCACACGACTGCTGAAAGAGTATACCCCCCGTATTCATAAACGCTCCTCGACTTCAACTTGACTTGCCACCGCTTTGGGCAGCGTGTTCGAAACGCGTTGAAGGTAAGGCGGAGAGGCCACAGCGTCTTACACCAGCTTCTTACACGGGCGGTAACGCGCTAGCACAAACGCGTTACAAACGCGCTAGAAACGTGGCCTTTCGTTAATGTTGGGTATTTATTGCCATCGTGGTGCGTGTGTCCATGTCCGCTTCGTGGCGTAGTGGGCTAACGCCGCGCGCTCGGAATCGAGGGGTCCCTGGTTCGATTCCGCGCTACGGACAAAACTTCGGAATTTTTTTTCTCATTTTTCTCAGACTGGTTACACACTACTACTACGACGACGGGGACGGAACGGGTGCCGCTATAAGGAGCTTCGCCCCTAAAAAAAGCATTAAACCATCTCCCCGTAGCGAACCCTGGTTAGTATGCGAAGCAGCCATGGGGTCGACTCAAGTTCCCATTAGTTTTCAGATCGGCCTGTCGCCGCTGCCGTTTCGCGGCAGATGCTCCAGCCCTCTTCTCCGCGGCGCTGTCCACGGCGCTGACACTGGCCTTGACGCTGGCGCTGTCCGTGAGAGGACGAAGTGAATGATGATGAGTGGGCGAAGCAGCGGGGGATCGGGGCGACGCATCGGGGGACCCGGAAGCTGGCTTCCGGAAGCGGAACCGGAAGTGGAAGCGGAAGCCGGAGCAGAAGCCGGCTTCCGGAAGCCGGAGCTTGGCATACAAGGATAGGAGGGGAGGAGGATGCGCATGCGCAGTGCGGGTGTGGACGCCGCACGGCGGATGGAGGAAGGGACATAGCCCCGACCATAAGCTGCTTCGCCTCTGAAAGTATACATTGCTCCGAAATTTACGACAATGAAGGCATATGAAGCGCAATAAACAAAGTCACAAGAACGCCTAAATCCACAAGCACGAAGATTAGACAAATCCGTGTACTTCCCATGATTCTCATGGTGGCTGAACGATTGCAACGCCAGAAGTGTGGCCCCGTGTAGGCAGTTACCGCACATGGTTTGGCCATATGGGCGTCTTGCGCTGGAGTTTGAGGTATAGTAGCGGCGCCTGGTGGCGGCGAAAAACGTCATATGGGTAGTACCAGCTTGGATAGTATTGAACCCTGGCCGTGGCGAAGCACGTTTCTAGCCCGCGTTTTGCGTCGATTCACACTTTTTTCTGCCCTGTTTCGAGTGCGAAAAGGCTCGTCACTTCTCACAGACCGTGGCGACCAGGCTGCGAGCTGGCCGCAGCCTATAGTTTTACGAAAACGGACTCTCCGTGTGCCGTGGGACGTAATGCTGGAAGCAGAAGACATCGGTGACGCCGATCCGGAGAGACCTAGCTCAGCCTCGAAAAAGCGTCACCGTCGTTACTGCTGTGTCGTGGGCTGCCGTGAACAAGAAGGCCTGAATCCCAACATCAAATTCTACCGTTTTCCTTCAAGGCCTCACGCTGCGGAGCGTCGGGCGCGCTGGATAACTGCAGTTCGTCGCGTTGGGTAAGCGAAATGGAAGATCGACATAGCAGTAGGAATGGCTGGTGATTCACGATTCGAGACCCGGCCACAGCGACAATTAACAATTCGACCGGTGCGAAGTGGTGAAGCGACCAGGTGTGTGCAAATGACCACAAATAGTCGGGCTGATTCGGTGAAAATTCCCTACCCCACTACGAGCAGCACAGGTTAGAGAGTTGAATGTGCTCATCCTTGACCTCAAGCCAGCACGTTGAGGCAGCACAGCAAGGTAGTATTGATTACAGCCCATTGATGTTCGAGCACTGTCACTAAAAAGCTACATCAATCGAGCAGTGCACGAGCGCGCGCTGCAGCGCGATTCACACGTACGTACGTTACTGCGAGCTTATATGCATTCATCAGTTATTTATCAATTGCTAGACAGATGGCCGCTGCTACAGCGCAGGCATAACTACTTGTCTAGCGGCATGCAGTCAACAAAGATTGCAGGAGACCCGCCGTTTCGCGGCATGTCGAAAGACCGCTGCCGTCGCGGCGCGTACGATCGTGCGCTCGAACAGTTCGTACACCGCAGCATGCTGAAAGACCGCTGCCGTCGCGGCGCGTACCGTCGTGCGCTCGAACAGTTCCGTACATATGTCTGCTTATCGCTGCTCTGAATTCATTTATAGAAAGCATTTCCTCGCGTTTGTGCGCCTGAATCTAGCAGCGTGCAAACCTTACCTGAAGTTCAACTTCGCACGTGCGTGACTCGCTTCACTTGCGATTGACATCGCGCGAAAACTTCGCCGCTTATTTCTTGAACGGCGTACACGTATTCGGCGTTGCATAATTTCTTGCCTTTACGCAGCATGCCACCCATGGAAAAATCTTCGGCGCCCGATATTCGCTGCAAGCCGTGGTACAACACAACCGAAAGTGGCGGGTCCATATTGTAAACGTGCTTCCGGAAGCAGACGACCGAGCTTGGTACTACCCAGTTTCGGTTTGAGGGCGCTTTTTAGCACCATTTTTGCAGCGCCGCCTGGGCAACGCAAGAGCCCCATAGGTGTTCTGTGGTTTAGTTTTCGCGTCGGATTAGCCTATGGCGGCTCGTCGCCTACGGATTGCGGCTTCAACGTGCATCATCAGTGCATCGCCTACTGCTTCACTTGCGATGACCCCACCTAAGACAACTGCTGCGCTAAGCGGCGCTGAAAGGCAACGACGTCGCCGGGCGAATGTCGTTTTGCTCCGGCGAGAGACACTCCAGCATGAAAAAGAACGCCTTCGAGCGTTCGCGGCGCACGGTGCGTACTCTGCCACTCGCATTCCTGTCGCTGAGCGCGTCGCAGCTTGAATGACTGCCCTGGGCACTGCGGGACCGGCAGCAATGCTCGCACCTTCGCCGAAGCCACTCGTCAGCAGGACAGCGCTCGCCAACATGTCGCCGCGCCTGCAACGTGGTCGCCGGCCCGCAAATCGTGCGCGTTTCGCTGCAACGGACCGTTAGTTCACGAAGCAAACATGCATCAGATTCTGTGAAGACACGTTTCACTTTCGTGTTCTACCGATCCCTACGAAAGACGGATCAACCGTAATTTGTTTCTAGGTTAGTTGTCGTATTTCAAGAAATTAAGTGACGCTACACTGATGGTCTGGTACAAGTCCAAGTAGCTGTACCACATAGAGCAATGGGTTGTCACACTAAAGATTCCTTGTCGCATAAATAAAACTATTTCTTTCTTTACTACGCAAGCATCTATTCAGCAGATTCAACGGAGCGCTTTTATTCCCTCTTTCTTTCACCATGAAACAAATTACATAACAAGTGACCCAAAATGATCCCAGAAACAGAACACCATCGAGCATCTCCAGAGTCAGTCGGCTTCAGTGGAATGACAAGATGTGTATTTGTGGGCTGAAATGCTGAAAAACATAATTATTAGAGAACTGACGTGACGGTATTTGAACCTGTTTGAATCTTGGGATTAGAGCGGGAATCTTTTGCCGATCAACTTTGGGGACTTTGAGGTATGGGTGCGCGAATATTTGAAACATTTGAATAAAAAATAGACTGTTACCCTATTTGACTCGGCCTTCAAAGAAAATAGTTACTATTTGTAAATACGAAATTTTCAAATAGTAGTTCTCTTGAAATCACCAACGCTGCGTGTTCCAGCATGAAATTGAAGTAGACGAGTAATAAATTTTATTACTGCGGAAATAGTAGTCATAAAGCATGCGAAGTTTGTAGAGGGGCACGGTACGTGACTCATGGTGCCAGACGATTGCTGCTAAAATGCTGTCAATTTAACTCAGCAGTCAGTCTGGAATACAGAAATAAACTGCTCATTTGCTGCTAATGCTCCAATTGTGATTCTTCCCCAACGCGCAATGTAACGACGAAAGTTCCTATCATTGAAATATATTAACATGCAAAGATCTACCCTGAATAATGGTGATAGCGGTTGTCTATTAGTGTTCTAGGGATTTTAGAAAAATAGTCAATATTCGATTCGATCCGCTTATTGCTCTCTTCGAATCGAGTTCAATTCGCTTCCGAAAATTACTATTTCCACAAGCCTACTTTGATCCTTTGTCCAACGTTTGGCCTGCGACGTTTACGTCACTGCAGGTTTCAAAGCGCTTTCTGAGCCATTTGCCGAACCGCTTCGGAATGGTTCCTCCAATGACTACTGGTTCTGGTTCGGTTTTCAGGTGGCGGGAAAATAATGGGCCGGTTCGATTCAGCTGAAACGGGTGGTTCGTCTCCGTTTACTTTTCAGTTCGGGTTCGATTCGATACTCTGGTTAACCTTATGCGTGCCTGGACGCGGCGGCTGAGCCACGCCAACATGGCCGCTCAAGTCGACCGACCTTCTGCCAGGATCGTCGATTCGTGGCCTATCCTGTGGGAAAGTCTTACCTAGAAGCTATAAAAGCGCTAATCTTAAGAACATGAGAGCCCCTTTGCAACTCTCCTGGGGAAGCCACCCTACCCAAAGAAAAGGAAGAGAGGTGGAACAAAAGAAATTCGTAGAAATGATTGTACTAACACACGCTGGAAACATAGAGGAAGGCTTTGATTAAACTCCACGGGCGACAGCGTAGGTAGTCTTATCGAATAAAGTAACAATTTTAACCGCTTTGCCAACCTATCGGGCTAGGACAAATTCTTCCAGATACAGAACCGATCGCAGCACCCGGTGTTTCTCCACGACAGGACCACGATGTAAAAGCAAATGAAAAAAAATGTAGTAACTTTAAAGAAAACGAGACAGATCACGCAGATGCCACTCACAGTAAGTCAATGACTTTATTGTCTACTATAAAAACGCCAAGTGCATTAACAGCACGCTCATCATTAGAAGGGCAGACCATTGTCCAAGCGGATGGCTCAATTGAGTCTTGAACTATTACTTGAGGCCCTAATTTACAGCTTCGTGCCACATAAGGCCTGTCACGACGTCACACTTACCTTTCTTGAGAGTCTAGAAAAGCATTGAAAAATCATATCCATTTCGTATCGAAATGGCCAGAAGGCTACACTGCGGCTTCGGCGGGCGCGGGAAAACAGTGGAACATCTTCCTTGTGAGTGCAAAAAGCGGCACTCTTTTCTGCCAAGAATATACGAATATACATTTCGTATATTCAGGATATTCTAGCGCTTTGCCGTAAAGTTGACGGTAACATGTCTGAAGCGGACAAGATCGGACACGTACTCAAAGGAATCGCCGATGACGCATTCAACCTCTTAGCATTCAGGAACTGCGCCAGCGTGGATGCTATTTTGACAGAATGTCGGCGATTCCAACAAGCTAAATCCCGCCGTATCGCCCAGCAATTCACCAGGCTCCCCAATACTGCCGCATCGTCATCATGTGAGGAACCACTACCTCAGTTACAATCGCCGCTTTCGAACACTTTGACACGAATCGTCCGTCCTGAACTAGAAGCAATGTCATCAGCCCCTCTCGTGCCCGATGTCTCGGCTGCCAACCACCCTATGGTTTCATTGATTCAGGCTGTGGTCCGACAGGAGGTCACTAATTTGGGGCTCTCCGCTGTCTGCACTGTTCCCGTGCCACCAGTCGCACCAGTCACACCACCAGTTCCACCAGTCCCGCAGAGGAACCAGCCCTTTTACTCGCGATACCGCAATCCCGCTGAGTGGAGGACGCCGGATGATCGCCCAATATGTTCCGCGGGCTCTCGAGTTGGGCATATTGCGTGACACTGCTCGAGCCGTCAGCATAGTGAGACCTGTCGCCGACTGGCTGGAGCACCCGGAACCCCTGTCCTGAAGGCTACTCTCGTGCAACTTCGTCGCGCTCTCCACCGACTGACACGCCCGACGTCGACACTCGCACCAACGTGTACAGCAGGTGTACGCGTACAACGTGTACAGCAAGCCCGCCGTTTCCCGTCACCTGCCAATTCTGGACGCTACGCATCGGAAAACTAACAAGTGCAGCGCCCGGACGTGACGCTGCATTCTCGACCCGGTCTCCAAATCCTCGCCTCACTGTTCCTACCCGCTCTAATTTGCTCGAAGTACAAAATTCGAAGGTGTTGCGGTTACGGTCCTTATCAACGCTGGTGCACAGATCTCGGGGATGAGCGCTAGTCTTCGTGAGAAGCTGAAGAAAGTCGTGACACCCGCCTTCCTACGTACAGTAAGATTCGCCGATTGAAGCACACTTACTGTTGCTGGAACGTGTACTGCCCGCTTTACTTTATCTGGCCATGATTAGCGCTCAGTTTCTTGTGCTTGTGTAGTGCCCATATGACGTGATCTTGGGCATCGACTTTTTGTCGACACATTCAGCCCTCGTCGACTGCGGCACTGGCGTAACAACTTGAACTCCCTTCTGCCCCCGAGACTCTTCCTGCTAAGCTACGCAACTGTGTTCTTTAGAGTTCGTGTGATTGCCGCCCCAATCCACTACTTATGTTTCATTTCACGCCCTCTCCTGCTGTCGCTGACGGTTATTACGTTGCATTCCTTATTATGGACGTTATCTTGGCACACAATTTGACCCTACCACACACGGTTGTCGAAATTGTCAACAACGAAGCTTATCTGCCTGTGCTCAACTTTGGCTTATCCACCCGTGTTCTACCATCCGGAATTGCGCTTGCAACGTTGGCATCCCTCCACGCCTGTCAAATCTCCACGCTCACATATGAGGCCTCTTTCAGTCCGACGTGGTCAGCAGGATCCATCAGCTTGCCCACCAGTGAATTCAACAAAATGATAGCCGCGGACCTT
Source organism: Dermacentor silvarum (assembly GCF_013339745.2). Lineage (NCBI taxonomy): Eukaryota > Metazoa > Arthropoda > Arachnida > Ixodida > Ixodidae > Dermacentor > Dermacentor silvarum. The sequence goes on along the minus strand of NC_051163.1, from coordinate 125,134,135 downwards.
TCACCTGCGCAGGCTGATGAGCTTTGCCGTGTGTTAGTGTCGTACCGGGACGTTTTTCATTAGACAACCGTCCACTTGGTCAGACAACGGTTGTCATGCACCGAATCGATACCGGCGACGCAAACCCTATTAATCGCCATCCGTATCGCGTTTCTGCTGCAGAACGGGCGATTATACAAACAGAAGTTTACAAACAGAAAGAAGTTATACAAACAGAACTTATACAAACAAACTCGCGCGGGAAGTTGCATTTTCATTTATAGGAATCATGGATCAATTCTTTCATTGCATTGGTAAGCTGACGTAACATATAGTGGGGCGGATGTTTCTTTTTGCCCAATTTTGTTTTTTTTTCTTTTGTATCCTCGGAGTCAATGTAAGCAGCATGCGAATGCTGTTTCTGTGCTATTTGAATATGTGGTTGGAGTGGAAAATCTATAATTGACGTGTCTGTTTTCTTTTTTTACATTGCGTCTTGACGGGTAATTAGGTGGTTATTCGCTTCCAGTTCATTTCACCTTTTCCTCGTCAATGGTCATACATATGCACATTCTCACTGAAATTTATTAATTCCTTAATTCTGGGGTGTACGTCCCGAAGCGACACATGGCATCTGCGTTACGCCATACAGGTAGGCACCGGATAAAGTTGAAATGATGATTGGATGTCTTCTTTTTTGTCTCATTTTTTGAGAGGGAAGGCTGCGTGGGTAAAACCTAAATATGAATACCGCCAAGGGTACGCTGGCCGCTGAAAAGTCATGCTGCTGCCGTCATCTGGAGTTCGCCAGCCTGGTGTCGCCTGCCGACCACCTGCCAGTTGTCGGCCAAAGGGCTGGCCATTTGCAAAATCCAATCCTGGCCCTACATAGGTGGCTGATGTTTTTTTTTTTTTTTTGCTTGGGTGATGCTACCCTCTCTTATCAGCTTACGATGCTGATACGCTGCTGCCAACGACTGCTCAACTAAGTGGCTGGTCGCTCACAAGGGAAAAATTCTGGGATGGTTCGTAAAATCGAAAGACACCAGACATGTTTCTGGTGAACGGATTTCTATCAGCTTGCCATAACATCACGTTATCAACTTTGCAATGGATTGCTTTTATGGCGAAGCTGTTTACCTCTGGCCCCTGTATGCTTCCCCGCATGGGTTCACACCGTGAGTACCCTGGCTGGCTTACATCCGTATCACGGAGCGTAAACAGGAATGCTTGGGCCGATCCCGGAGATTGCGCATTACAGGGCCGACCCACGGTGGAGTTGAAGCAGGCATAAATTCGGCGTTCTAAGAGAAACACTACGTATAAATAAGAAGGTGCACTTAAGTGTAGCAAGTTGGCATCATGCGCTTTATTTGTTCAAATCCTGTTTGATGAATAATGAGAAGGGGAAAGAGTGTGGCGATGGTGCCTGTGCACGTGGCCTGCGCTTCTGTGCTTATAACGTCATGCGGGTCGGAAGTGCCGGCTTGGCTGCACCAGCGGTTGCGGCAGATGCATGGGAGGTGCGGCGACCGCGGCCGCGCTTGTGCTGGCCTAGTGTGGTGCCGTATGAAAAAATCTGCAATTGTGCCCCAAACGAACAACTTGAGGTATAATTAGTGGACAAATGTAATATATGTATAACCTTGCGTTTCGCAATGCGAGTAATGCCTTCCTTTCTTTTTTACAGTGAAGCTGTTAAGGGCTAGGTCCCCCAGGATCGTGTCCGCGTGTAGAAAAATAGTTCAAATCCAGCGCTAATGCATCTCCACTAACGTGAAATGTGGGGAAGTGCGAAGCAGTTATGCGCCGGTGCTGGAATATTTGAGCGTGATCACGACAGATCACGGGCGACGGACGCCGACAGCTCGGGCAACCTCAAGTGCTTCGCAATTTAAAAAAAATGTAGGTCGAATCCACGCTGAAAGGTGCATTTTAGCGAAGCTGTTGAGATTCACCTATGCCATTATAAAGAAAAGAATATGCGGTAAAATGCAGTGTATTAAATTTATTTTATTGCAGAACGACATTCCCCACTGCTTTGTGGTTACTGTGGTATACGCTTATGTTTTCTGTTTTGACGCATGAAACGTTCTTGGCCAAGGTCCACACACCTCGAAAGCACGCACGGCTTGTCCGGGGAATCCACGAGCGAGAACGTCGAGGGTACTGCTTTTCTTTGCGGCGTTCTGTACGGCGGAGATGCGCGACAATTCGTCACGGAACCACAGGCGATCACACACGACACAAGAGACTCCAAATTCCAACGTCGAGGAACTTGCGCTTGAATTTCGCCGTCGCTCCCTTGAACATGGCGACCTTGTCGGCGCGGTACTATAGTCGCTTCGCAGCATTCTCTGCTTCGCGACGCTCATCGTCGCCCTGGCGGGCTTGTCGCATACGCTTGGCATGTCTACCGGCATATGTCAGGTCAGATGCTGCTTACGACGCGCTTCAGCGAGACTGTTTTGTTCTTTTTTTTCGAGCTTTATATTCCCGCTCTTCTTCTGCAGTCTTCACTTTGCGTGGTCTCCCCATGGCAGCCTGGGATGAACTGAAGGCGGTGCTAGACCGTTTTCCCTTTTATTAGCTCACGCACTGGGTGATTGCCAAATGGGCACTTTGACAGACGTGCGGCGCTTGGCTGTGTTTTTGTTTTAAACAAGCGCTCGGTTGTGCGGCTAGATCGGTTTCTGCGTGGCGAAGATATGGCAACAAAGGTGTGCTGTTTTGTGCCTTCAATTACTGACAAAAGGGACCTTATCATCTGTCATGTGATTTTGATGCTTGTTTTGTACTTTTTGTTTTTTTGGCGGAAGTATTTTGCTTGGCCTACGAAATAACCGTTGTTTATATAGCTTCGCTATGCAAATGTATAATTTCATAATCTATGCAGTCCATGTACGGTGGCTAGAAGGGGGAGGTGAGAGCAACGGCGGCAGCGGAGTGTTGCAAACAGTCATGAAATCAGCGGCGGCGCTACAGTCGCCAGCAAGATCGCTCCCCGGGCGCGGAGGCACGGCGGTTGGTGTCGCTGGTTTCGAAGCTGGCGTTTTTGTTCGCAATTAGCGGTCGCATATTTGACTTAACTAGCGCTAATCTAATGCACATTCTACCTTGTTAGTAGAGGAGAGAATAAATGACTAGCAACTATCCTCTGATGGGTGGATATTTTTTGCTTTCCACCTAATTATATGTTTAGTCATAATTAATTATCAACTTCTCAAATATTATAATTAGATAAAAAGCGTGAATCAGAAAATTGTAGAGTAACATGAAGAACTCGCGACACAGCTTTCTGTTGCTCAACACGTGCTACTTAAAAGCATTTTTCCGGGCGTGAACGAAGCCCGCCAATACACGCAAAATTGCGGCGCGACCTGCCGCTCGAGGCAGCTTGCGTGTATTCGCGGCTGCGTTGCTCTCACCTCCCCCTTTTAGCCACCGTAGCCCATGTATACAGCCTAAACAGTATCGCTGGTAATCTGTCCCCAGATAAATGTTGCGGCCCCACGAATTTTTTGAACAAACAAGAGCTTACTCATAATTGGAAAGAAGAGGCATGCTAAGAATGAATGTCTTAAGATTGCCACTAGAGCTTCACAATGTTCTCAAACACTCAAGGAACAGTTGAGCGTAAGTGAGAAGAATGCTTAGAGCCAGCAAGAGGGTTATTCAATATGACTTGCAGGAAGTGTTGCACAGTACATTTGGCTCCATTGTAGTAGTCCAGAAATTTTCACTTGGACCACGTTCCGTTAATTGCGATAGCAGTTATATGAGCACTGAAATCGGATTTTCGCCGTCGCCGTGAGGTTCGGTCAAAGGGCGATAAAACCATAGAGAAAGAAAAAAAAGTTAAAGAGTGGACACTACCATACACCCCGGCGGCCCAATCGACTCTAGCGCACCTGGTGGTTGGTGAGAGCAACTGGCCTGCGCTTCCCGTTTCGGTTTCACTGGCGCGAATTTTGTATTACTGTGCGCAACCGACGTTTGGCTATGGCGAAAGTTAATGATTTCAGACCACTTTTCTCCGCCCAAATAGCAATGCTATTGTTTGTCGTTTTGATTTAGCGATTCCCTATTTGTTTTAGCTCAAAACTGTGCGCGCGAATTGAGGTCATGACGTAATCTTTATTTCGACTAAGTTATAATAGAAAGATATGCAGGTAATCATAATTCACTACGGCTTTATTCATCGCGCTTTTCTTTTGGAACAAGCGGTCAATCTATATATCAATCAAAGAGACAGAGTACCCGCAATGTTTTTATTCCAAGGCAAGGTAGAGGCTGAGCATATAAAAAGCACAAAATGAGAAGAACATCGCACAGAAATGCAAAGTAGACAAAAAATGCATCTAGACTTACAAACAAATAAATTCTAACAAATGGATTGAGAACACAGACAACGCACACATCGCTAGAGTTGGCAGTAGCCGACAAGCTGGTGAAGAATGACGCACTGGGAAAGTGGGTAAGGATCTATATGGATCTATGGCAAAAACTCAGCGCACAAAGTTGATAAAGAAGGAAGAAGTGACGTATACACAGCAATAAAGTCCCGAGTCACGACTCGGGTTAACAGAAGTAATGCACAGAAAAGAAAAAACGTACAGAAACCACACGACACAATATATCAGAAAAGCAAAAATACAGTGTGTTGGCTGTTCTTAAGAGCAACTTGCCCAAAATGAGAAAAAAAAGCGAACTTGATGCTTCAACGTTGCCTGTTCGTCTTCGGAAAGGTAGGGCAGCTTGCCCACAATGTGAAAGACAGACTTTATGCTACAACACTTGCAGACCTGTTGCCTCTTCTTATGTGTCGCTCTCATCAAAAACTTAGAGCCCAAGTTACTTGCGTCTGGGCGTTGCTGTGACGCTTCCAAGTTGAAATAGATGGTAGTCATCACTTATCCAAAATTGTGGACCTTAATTGGTGCTACAAAGCGGTATCAGAGGGCTAACAGCCGAAGAAAACCACTTTCGCTCATTATTTTTCAAAAAGGCTGCACACAGTGCATTATCACTGTCATTGTTTTTCACACAGGCTGTACACAGTGCGTTTTCACTGTCATCATTTTTTACAAAGGCTGTACATATTGCGTTATCACTCTCATTGTTTTTCACAAAGGCTGTACATAGTGCATTATGACTGTCATTGTTTTCACAAAGGCTGTACACAGTGCGTTATCACTCATTTTTTTACAAAGGCTGTACATAGTGCCTTATCACTGTCATTGTTTTTCACAAAGGCTGTACACAGTGCATTATCACGGTCATTGTTTTTCACAAAGGCTGTACAGTGCATTGTCACTGTCATCATTTTTTACAAAGGCTGTACATAGTGCCTTATCACTGTCATTATTTTTCACAAAGGCTGTACACAGTGCGTTAACACTGTCATTATTTTTCACAAAGGCTGTACACAGTGCGCTATGACTCACAAGCTATGATAATAAAGGGGCAGCGTCCGCAACCCCATCAACCGCTGCAGTTTTGGACAATCTTATGAAAAGTTTTGATGGGCGTGGTGAGGTGGTTGACGAGAAGCTAATATACGAAAGGCATGAAAATGTGAACCATGCCCACTTCACACTGTGTTCCTTACCCGCTTGAATATATTTCAACACGCGCTTTTGCTATCGTTATATTACTTGAGCTGGAGAGATAAAGTGCACATAGTGACCGACGACCCACACTAACGTGCAGAGTTCGCCCGCATATGCTACAAAAATACAGAGAGGCTACCAAGCATAATTTCTTTTTAAGGTCATACTCTTCATAGTGGGTAAACAAAAGAATGGACATAACGAAGGAGTGGTTAGTCCCGTTGAACTTGATAGAGGGCCATAATGAGGTCTGATGTAACGAAGTAATGACTATAACAAAGCTATTGCAGGATTCGGTTCAACTTGAATGCTTTTGTGTAAAGCAGCCGCTAATTGCTAAGCTTTGAACTTGTCAAGCTGTATACCTGAAATTGAAGACTGGAACCTAACCCTATCTAAGTTTCGGTTCACAAAACGCACATGCCAACATAAACGAACCCGGCAAAACATTTTCAGAAACTTCTCGCGACACCCAGCAGAGCAGAAATGAAAATCGCCAACACTTGAGAGATGGTGATACAAAACATCAGACACTTTTGAGGTGATGTGCAGGGGCCTCAATAATGGCAAGAAAGTGACATTCAAGTTGTACGTATTCAAAAGCTGCTTCCGATGGCACAGTTAGATTTCCGAAAAGTTTGCTGGGGACGTGGTATGCTTTGAGCATTGTGAAATACTGATGGGTCCCCTTTAGTGTCTCGCTGTCGTCTATCAATATCTGTGGGCAACTGCAACTATCACGTGCATTCCGAAGAAAGTATTTGATGAGAAAACCAGCTACATAATATGTAGCGGAGTCATCAATAATATGGGAGTGAATGTTGGTCGCAAGTTCAGAGAGATCGTCTGGAGCGGGAAAGTCGTCAGGCTGTGGCTGTGCACACTCCTCATTATCCACAAGAGACGCATTAGCGAGGGAGAATGGCGAGAGCTCCTGAAGGTGGTCACATTCATCATCCTCGACATTTCCGTATTCTGACAGTTTGAAGCGTTTTCTTATGCAGATGTGCTTCAGGCCACAAATAAATTGTGCTACATTGGGGTTGGTGTTGCAACCTTGCTTTTGCCTTATGTGGCCAAATATGTTCTCCAGAGGATCCTGTTGAAGTCTGCGTGTTAGCAGGTATTCAAAATTGTAATTTTTGGAGAGGTCGTCCCACAGTTGACAAATAGCCTGAATTGTGATTTGCCAACCAACGACGGTTTGTGGTTGACGTCTGCCATCAAACGTCCATGATGCAATCCAGGGAGGCTGGCCTCGAAGGAAGTCAATCAGCTCTGAATCCTCTTTCACGATTGCATGCCGGAGCTTTTGCAAAGTTTTCTTTTTATTCGAGCTGTTCAAGGCATCGAAAATCCTGTCCATACGATCACAAAATTGTGCTGTAGTGATGGCCGAGGCAGGCAGCACTTTCGCATACACCAATGCCGTGATAGCAATCGAAACTGATGCACTGAGGACCTGCGTTGCTCTGGTGACCTTCATATTAGAAAAAGGTTTCTGATGAATGTGCCTTTCAGTCAACTTTGGAGCCAATCGCAACTGCAACTCATGTGAGGATTGGTAAAGGCTTACAATGTGGGACCAGTCAACGATGTCATCCCCAATATATAACTTGTGTGCTTGCACATTATTGCGCGTTGTTTTAATTAAATGTGGAACATCAAAGATGAAATATACCCGCTCACCATTAACTTCAAAAGAAGGCTTTGCTACAGTCACTCTTAGTTGGTTAGCGAGACTTACATTTGAACTGCCCTGGTCACAAATGACTGCTTTCACTGCAATGTTAATGCTCCTAAGCTCCACAATGAGTGACACCAGCAGGTTATGCATAACAGATGATGGTGTTGATGTGTGCCCTATAGTAAAAACAACCGGTTGAACCCACTTTTTCGAAACACCAACAAGAAGAACTACCATTGCTCGATCAGCAATGGTTTGAAGTGCGATCAGTGCCATCATCTGTAAAACCCTGGACAATGTCCCGTGCAGCATCATAACACAAATTCTTTTTGAGTGCTATTTCATCGAAAACTAAAGCACACACTCGGTCCCGTTCATTCCAAGCTTGAGTATTTGCTGCAATGGAAGAAATGATTCCTGGAATTGTGCCTGGAGTCATCTTTAAATTGGCTAGCCACCTCCTTAATGAACGCCGGGAGGCAAAGAAAATATGGAGCCAGAAATCGGTATGCTCGCGGACCACGGAAGTTTAAGTGAAGAGCAAATTTCTTGAACCACACGGGAAACCGCTTGCCCTTGCCTTTGGGCCTCAAGCGAACATGTGCAGAAAGAAGTTTAAAAACCTCCTCGGTGACGTGCGGTCGGATAATGCGAAGGGCCTTTGAAGTCGATGACGGTGCTCGGTGAGGCTGCCTCAGCAGTCTTTTGATAGTTTTCCGCTGTGCTGCTACTTTGGCTTGCAGACGTCGAATGGTTTGCTTGTATTTCTTTGATGGAGACCTTGCAGCTGGCACACAGGAAAGCACTGCAATAAACAAAAATTGATTTAAAAGCGAACAGCAACTAATCCCGTACGAGCGCTTTCTTCGCTTCTTTTTTACCCAAGGTGCCCAACTTTCTGTGGTGCAAAGTTTTCGATTCCACAAATTGAAAAAACAAAAAAACATTAACAATGGCACCCTAATAATGAAAATCACTGAGAGCCCACCATGATATTTTATTGGTGCTAGTTTGCTCAGAATGTCCTAAACATAAAATTGCACATTGAAAACAGCTGCAATAACAGTATAATCACCATTTGCTGTAGGGCACTCAGGCGTGGAGCTGTTGGAGGACACATCTTCTGGAGAGTCTTGTGAAGCTTGTTCAGTACCTCGCACACTGCTGTCGGAACAAACTTGCGAGCAGCCTGCGGAAGTCTCTATATCAATAGTCTGTTGAAGGGAACATAAGTGTTGAAGCAAACAGTAAACTCACCAGTCACACATGTTCCCTTTGTGACAACTGAGCGACTGCCCAAGGTTTCCTCCAGCAAGACGCAGTCAGCAGGAACTCCTTCACCAGCTACATGGGAGCTGCCACCTGTAGAGGTTTGGTCAACAGTCAACTCAGTTCGAAAAAAAAGACAAGTCGACACTGTACACACCCTGCTCCTCGGGGGCACTTCAATGTGTGGGAGCCGCTTTTCGAAGCCTCTGCCGCAGACCCTAAAGAAATGAAACAACAACAATTTGTCAGTAAGAGGCTTAAAATAACAAAAAACTGAAGCAGAATCCACACCTTGCAGTGCGGCTTCTGCAGTCATGTCCCAGTCACTACTTGAAGCGATGCTCAGAGAAACTGCATGTATGTGTAGTTGGTACAAGTTACAAAGCTTGTAGCACAGGGAAATTTAACGCCCTTTCAAACGCACATGAATAGTAGGTGGAGAAAAAG
>NC_051163.1:125096238-125125041 GCF_013339745.2 Dermacentor silvarum | reverse complement strand
ACTGAATAAGTACACTGAAAGCGAAATGCTACTGCCCCATACGATGATTGGATTCAGCCCAAATCCGTCCACCCAAGACATTCTGTGGCAGATTCAGCGGGTCCTGTAAGAGCCACCCGTACCATTCTAGGGCTAGACGTGAGTAAAGCATTTGACAATTTATCACACGTATCAATACTAACAAACCTATCCCAAAAGATTGTCGGGGAGCGCACTTATGTCTATATTACAAACTTACTTAAGGATCGCACTGTGGAAATATACCTTGGAGGACATTAAAAGCGATAATTTCAATTAGGAACTTGGGGCCCCCCTCAAGGTGCGGTCCTCTCCCACTTCCTTTTCAACGTGACCATGCGAAACCTGCCCCCGTTACTGGAAAGGATCCGGCATACCAAGCATTCCATCTACGCTGATGATATCACCATCTGGACCAAGAGCGGTTCGGATGGTGTAATCAGGGACGCACTACACGCGGCCGCTGACACCATACAAACTTTTTGGCGATAAAACGGTCTTGCGTGCTCCCCGACAAAATCCGAACTTCTCGTCATCCGGGATAAATCTACGAAACCGCCCACCGAAGGGGATGTCACGTCCCCTATCCGAGTCAATATGGAAGACGGCCCAGTTCCGGCCGTATTGGCAAGAAGAGTCCTGGGCATACTAATTCAGCATGATACTGAAAATTCCGAGGCTATTTCCAGATTACAGATGGCAGCCCGCCAAATCTGTGGCCTGCTCAGAAGAGTAGCTACAAGACGCCGCGGTATGAAGGAGGCCGATCTGTGTCGCCTGACGCAGGCTTTCCTAGTCAGTCGGATAGTGTACTCCTTCCCACACTACCACCTGCGGCTTGCCGACAAGGAAAAGATCAACAGTGTCATCCGCACAGCTCATAAAGCAGCCCTCAGGCTCCCTAGGCATGCGGAAACTGAACGATTTCTTGAGCTAGGGGTAAACAATACGCTAGATGAACTCATGAAAGCCCATAAAACGGCCGAACGTGAACGACTATCCAGCAACGCAACTGGCAGGTTCATTCTGGGTAAACTCGGACTGAATCCCGTTAGGAATTCGGCAGGACGAACCGCACTACCCGGTGCGGTCAAACGCCAGTGTGTTATCAAACCGTTACGTAAGGAGACACGACAAGAGGCGGTCTGCCACAGCTAAGGCCCTACAAGAAAGGTACCAAAACACCCAGCGCACTGCGTATGTCGATGCGGCAAAGCAAAGCAAAATCACCAAAATTACGTAGTGAGCGTCGTGACCGGAGAGGGACGTATCCTCAACACCGCGACCATAAGAATACCGTCAACCGTAGAAGCGGAAGAGACTGGCAGTGCTTTGGCCATCGCGAATCCTTCCGTGCATACCGTCATAGGCGACTCCAAAAGGGCAATCGCTAACTTTTCGAGAGGCAGCATAGGCGTCTGTGCGGTGCGAGTCTTGCGGGACTTCACAAGCGAAAAGGCTATTGAGCTCGTATGGGTCCCTGCCCATTTGGGGAATCAAGAGAATGAGGAGGCGCACTGGGTAGCCCGAGGTCTAATCAACCGGGAGGTGTGCCCCACAGACTCGGATCCCCTGGATGAGGCACATATTTTCGCATGTAGGCATGTTCCATGTAGGCTCCCTACATCGTTTGACGCCCCGATTTCTTGACCTGGACAGAACACATCGGGGCCTGCTAGCTGTTTTTTGCAGGGTCGATCGTCGAGAAGCACGCGATGTCGATCGTCTGGTCGTCGTTGTTCGTTAAGAAAGCCGATACCGCGGTTTGCAGTTGAATGCCGAAGTTGGCCAGCGCGCGCTGCCGACTACGAACTTGTCGTGGTGCGGGAAAGGGCCTTTCTTTTTCGTTTTTCTTCCGCGGACCCTTCGGGTGCCGCAGCAGCAACCTGTTTGCCAGCCGCCGTGGCTAGGCTCGAAGAGCGGGCGCAGTACGTACTACGACTGGCACGACTGTTTGTATCTACGCTGCCGTGGAATGGGAGACGTACTCGGTCCTCTATAATGCCGGACTGTCATCGGCGACGCAGCTGCTTGAGCTTTGGAAGCTTTGTCTCCGTGCCGATGCAGTCGTTCGCTCTGTGATCTCGCGTTATAGCGTGGTATTTGAACTCGGCAGCAGCAGCGGGTGCTTTCGTCGAGCCTGTTGAGAGTTCGATGCGCCCGGGATTACGAGGAGACGAAAACTGCGCCGTGGACGAGCGAATTTATGACGTCACTGCGAACACTATGGAATTCTTGACGACCACTGCGAACACTACGGAAAGGGTGACACCGACTTACCTAACGCTGCGGAGCCCTCAAGTGCCGACGGCTTTTCATGGCGACACATCTGAAGACGTGGAAGACTAGCTGGCGGAGTTCGAGCGCGCGGCTGCGTTTAACGAGTGGGACAACAACCTCAAACTCAGGAACGTCTAATTCAGCCTCCAGGATGGTGCTCGCACATGGTTTATGAACTGCGAAAGTGCCCTGCCATCCTTGCCTGAGTTACAGTGCAAGCTACTGGAGACTTGCTCTAGCCCCGATCGCCGGCAAAAACGCCTGGGTCCTCATTCAGCGTGTATACTACAGCAGGGTATAGGCGACAATATGAAAAGGAAGTAATACGTCCCAACCAGGCTAAACTCGCTAAGGAGAAACCCTCGGAGAAACCACACAATAAAACGGAGAAGCCTCACTATGTCAGATGGTTCAAGCTGATGATTCATGCTGGATGACCCTTTCGGTGCCTGTACTACTCTGCTGCTGAATTTACGAACCTGATATAAGACAGGCCGCGGCGGCGTAGATTCCGTATTGAAAAAAGCCGGCAGATCCCACATCCTGTGGGAATCGATGTTATACGAAGCAGTGTTCGGGGAGAGCCTGCCACGTTTATTAAACGACCATCAGAGACCAAGATGTAGGCGGCTGTTTCCTGACCTACATGACGCGCATGTCATGACATTAATGTCATGAGTCCTCAGGAGTCCCTTTGGCAAGGCCTGAGAGACCTTAAGGCGGAAGCCTCAGTCATGCTCATGACTATGACTTCGACCATGAACGTTTTAGCTTTCCTTCACTTAGCATCACATCGGAACCCATTCCATCGGTTTTTGAGCGTAAATTGCTTTTCGCTGAGCCATCGTCATTTTTGCTGAGTCATGCTCATGACTATGGCGTTTACCACCATCCTTTAGTGTTTCCTTCACTTAGTAGCCACGTGGGAACCCATTTCATGGTTTTTGACTGCTAACGTTTTTTTTAGTCATTTTTCATTTTGCTGAATCATGATCATGAGTATGGCGTCTACCACCATCCTTTAGCGTTTCCTCTATTTATTACCCACGTCAGAACTCATTTCAGTGGTTTTGAGTCTTAATCTCGTTTGCTGAGTCATTGTCATTTTTGTTGAGTCATGCTCATGTCTACGACTTCTACCATCATCCTTTAGCGTTTCGTTTACTTAGTACCCAAGTCAGAACCCATTTCAGTGGTTTTGGAGTGGTAAGGACTTTGTCGGTAGGTGATTGTCATTTTAGGCAACTGTTTCGTGACATACATAACAAGCAAGGCATGATATTCATCTGATGCCCCATCATTTATATTCTTCATACAGTGTTGTCATATTATGCCAATTTTGGTACCTACCAAATTAACGAAACGACCAAAACGTAGACAGCTGTTTCATGTCCTACATGACACACATGTCATAATATTCATGTCAAGACGTATCATTTATGTCCGTCATATACTCTTGTCATACTATGCTGATTTTGGTAAATCCGAAGTCAGCCAAACGACCATGAGAGCACAAAGACCTAAGCGGCTAGATAGATAGACAGATAGATAGATAATGTCAAAGTGGCAAATGTTCGTCAAGAAATGCTTCGCATTTAAAACACTTGAGTGCTTCAATTTAGGTAGAACCAATATAGTTTCGAAGTTTGAATGGTGACAAATAATTCAAATAACTGATTTTTTGTCATTCAGAAGCTTAATCTCCTATCACAGTGTGTGTGAAGTGTAATGGACCACATGCCATTAAACTGCCGTCTGTCAGAGAGTGCTGTCTTTCCAGTAATTATGTACGTGCTCGTGCACATTATCACCTAGGTCCAGCGATGTGTGCTCTGAGCTACCCCAGACTGCGAGGCGTCAACTTGAAGAGCCCCTAACCATGCAACAACATAAACAAACTGCTCAAAGAAACCGTGCATTTCTCTGAGTTTAGCCGGCTCGTGACTTCAGTTTGCCTTCGCCAGACAAGACGGTGGCGCTCTTGTAAGGGGCGTCGATAGCGTGGATACATAGGCCAGACATTGGGGCTGTCGTGTCCGCTTACCTATCGAAGACCCGGCCTTGTATCGGGCCTCCTTATCGCGCAGCTGAAACTGCGCATAATGCCGTTATCATTGGCCTTGTGTACGTTTAGGTGTTTATATGTCACACTTCCGTGAACGACACGTCACTATGGCTTGTTTCCTATTGCAGATTACACAGAGGTCGACTGAGTGACAAAGGGGAATCTGTTAGCCAGTGACAACTCTCACGAACCGAAATGAGCAGAATGGTAGTGGGCGGAAGAAAGGATCTGGCAGATACAATATCCGCGCCACACATTGTCACAAATTTTACCTGTAGATCGTACAGCTGGTGTTACACCATCACTCTCCTACCAAGTCGCTTTTGCGAGGAAGGAACACAAACGCGTGGGACGCTCCGGTTAATGTGAACTGGAACCATGGAATTTCCATATCCAAACAATTCACAATATCAAGGGCTGTCTTAAGGAAAGCTCTAAACTTACGACAGGAGAGCTGCGGGACGTTCTTGGAACAGGACGGCTGCTTTGAGCGCTGCTCTAGCGTTTTAAATGCGACGCATTTCATGGCGAACATTTCCTACTTTGATAGTATCTATCTATCTATCTATCTATCTATCTATCTATCTATCTATATAGCTATCTATCTATCTATCTAGACGCCTACGTCTTTGTGCTCTTATGGTCATTTCGTTTACTTGGTAACTTGGTATGCGCTAAAATTGGCATGCTATGAGAAAAGTATATGACGAACATAAATGATATGTCAATACATGAATGTCATGACATGCGTGTCATGTAGGTCTTGAAACAGCCACCTAGGTCTTGGTGCGTCATGGTCATTTCGTTAACTTGGTAGGTACCGAAATTGGCACAGTATGACAGGAGTGTATGAGGAACATAAATGATAGGTCATTACATAAATGCCATGAGCTAATATGTTGTGGCATGTATTTATGTCATGTGGGTCATGACAATGAGCCAGCGAAAAAGATTAACATTCGAACGCCACTGAAATGGGTTCTGACGTGGGTACTAAGTGAAGGAAACACTCAAGGATGATAGTAGAAGTCATATTCATGACAATAACAGAGGGAATATAACAATGACTTAGCGAAAAAATATTATCACTCAAAAGTCACTAAAATTGGTTCTGACGTGGGTACTAACGGATGGAAACACCAAAGGATGATGGTAGAAGTCATAGTCACGAGCATGGCTCAGCAAAAATGGCAATGACTCAGCAAAAAATATTAACACTCTAAAGCCACTGAAATGGGTTCTGACGTGGGAATTAAGTGAAGGAAACACTAAAGGATGATAGTAGAAGTCATATTCATGACCATGACTGAGCAAAAGTCCCAATGACTCAGCGAAGAAAGATTAGCACTCAATAACCACTGGATTGGGTTTGGACGTGGGTACCAGTGAAGGAAACACTAAATAACGATGGGAGAAGTCATAGTCATGAGCATGACTCAGCAAAATGACAATGAATCAGCAAAAAATGTTGAACACTCAAGAACCCGCGGAATGGGTTCAGACGTGGGCACTAAGTGAAGGAAACACTAATATTTTTTCTTCTTCTTTTTGGGGTTTTATGTGCCAAAACCAGCTCTAATTATGAGGCACGCCATAGTGGAGGGCTCCGGATTAATTTTGAGCACCAGGGGTTCTTTAACGTGCACTACAACGCAAGCACACGGGCGTTATTGCATTACGCCTCCATTGAAATGCGGCCGCGGTGGCCGGGATTTGATCCCGCGATCTCGTGCTCAGCAGCACAACGCCTTAGGTGTCTGAGCCACCGCGGCGGGTAAGTAAACACTAAAGAAAAATGAGAATGACTCAGCGAAGAAAGAACAGTCAGTAACCACTGAAATGGTTTCGGACAAATATGATAGGTCATCGACATGAATGTCCTCACATGCGTGTCATGTAGGTCATGAAACACCCGCCGACGCCTCGGTGCTCCCATGGTCGTTTCGTTAACTTGCTTCGCATAACTTGTCTTGCCCACTGCTTCGCATAACTTGTCTTGCCCACTGCTTCGCATAACATCGATTCCCACAGGTTGTGGGATCTGCTGGCTTTTATTGCGATAACAATTACATGGACACTCCGAGCGCATTTTCGCTGTCGGCGTCTTAGTGATGTTCTGTATAAAGTCCAACGGCGATAAAATGTCGCCGCGCAATGTGCGTTGTGTGTGCGACAGAGAGTGTGCGAGGGGGAGCCGGCAGCTGCAGCTCAATTTCGCGCAGCGCTTTCGACGTTTAGATCGCGTTGAAGCAAGAGCCAGGGCGAAGGTCAATTTGCTCGATGCCGCTGGTGCGCTTTATCACTCGAGCGTTTTGACGAGTTCGCACGGTCATCGAGTGAGATCTTTTCATGTTTACCTGTGCCCGCATGAAACCGTGCTTGTTTATTTAGTTAGTAAGCAAATATTTACAACTTCATAGCGCCGATAAACTAGTATCCTTATTTCATATAGCTGTCTTCTAATTTGATATCGCAATCGACGCTTCGCCTTTCGGATGAAACCCCGACATTTTTTGAGAACTCCTGCGGCATACAGGTATGCATGAGGCTTTATAAATAACTTATGTGCGAGAGAATTTCACGTAACTCTCTCTCTCTCTCTCTCTCTCTCTCTCTCTCTATATATATATATATATATATATATATATATATATATATATATATATATATATATATATTCGAGTCAAAGCGTGCCTCGCGCGCCTTGACTCGAACATAGAGCATGCGGCACTTGGAGACGATTTCATCGCCGTTGGAGTTCATACGGAACCTCACGGTGACGACGACGCCCACGGCAGGATTCCGCATTGAGTGCCCGTATAATTGCTATCACAATAAACCAACTGGCCGCCGCTGGGGAACGATCCCACTTGTTCCCATTACGCGTGCGATGCTCCTAACTTTGAGCCACCACGGCGCCGTTTTCGCATCCACTTTCTGGGTTATTTATGTTTTGACAACTAGAACTAACCCTGGGAGTGGGAGTATATATATACTCCCACTCCCAGGGTTAGTTCTAGTTGTCAAAACATAAATAACCCAGAAAGTGGATGCGAAAACGGCGCCGTGGTGGCTCAAAGTTAGGAGCATCGCACGCGTAATGGGAACAAGTGGGATCGTTCCCCAGCGGCGGCCAGTTGGTTTATTGTGATAGCAATTATACGGGCACTCAATGCGGAATCCTGCCGTGGGCGTCGTCGTCACCGTGAGGTTCCGTATGAACTCCAACGGCGATGAAATCGTCTCCAAGTGCCGCATGCTCTATGTTCGAGTCAAAGCGCGCGAGGCACACGCGCTTTCACGGATAGCGAACGCATGGCGGACAGCAAACGCGACTTCTTCCATCGTGCGAAACGCCGTCGGGGGACAGGAGGGAGGGGGGAGGCGACGTCTAGCTGCGACACCAAATGCGTATTTATATAAAAACGTTGCGAGGCTAGGCGGTGATAAAGACTTCCGACGCAGCTCGACGAGTGTCCCGTTCTGATCTCGTCGAAAACCTCCGAGCCGCCGCCTGAGGCATCGGTAACAGTCACCAACGCCACGCGCGTTTCGTGCCAACGAGGGCAAAATGCCGAAGTGTTCCGTTCTGATCTCGTCGAAAACCTCCGAGCTGCCGCCAAAGGGGGGAAACACGGTTGGCGTTTGCCTCTTGTGTGGTGTGGTGCATCGGCTCGGTCAATTATTCACGAAAGCCACGATTGAAGGAGGTTCACGTCACCAACGGTTGCGGAAAACGTGGTCTGTCAACTGGTCTTTTCGACACTTTGATTCCCACATGCTATTGACCCTTTTCGCGGCGCTCCCGTGGGCGCTGCCATGTTTGATCACGTGGTGACGCGTCCATTGCTTGCCTCAGCCGCCTCCGTTACCTCCGCCTTTACAATGCAAGCGCGTGACGCCGGCGCGGCGCACCAAACCGCTGTTTCGACGCGTATCGTAGACGGTGACTGCGTGCACGACACGGAGCTTTGGCTACAGCTTAGAGGACATGCAAGTGCTTTCAGAGCTCATTACGCCTTATCCAAACGGCGTGAGCAGCGTATACGGCGCTTGTACTAAAAGCGGGGCTAGAAATGTATTCCAAGCTGTCCAAACTTTCCGCTTATGAATTAAATCGGGATCAGTGTGCTCTGCGTTCTTTATTTGGCAAACATTTTGAACCAGCGGCTTCTCATATTTCTGACTCAGTAAAGTTACTCGGTGCGGCCACTATCTGATTGTTTATTTTCAGCGTAATCACTCGCGGGTGTGCTCTGTTGCGATAAATTTGTTCTTGCCGTGCACAAAGCTTGCAATTTAAATGTTCTGTACTTTGCGGCAGCTCGTAGCAAAGACATATTATCGCTAGTACTCTGTGGACCGTCACGAAACATTCAGCTTCCAACATTCGTGTCTTGTCGGTGTAGTCGCCGTCACTCATGCTTCGGCACATTGATTCAAGTATGCACCTATTCACTCACACTTTGGCGATAAGGTGGGCGTAAATTTTCGTGCGAGTAAGGGTGGATGTGTGTAGATAGCGTGCGGGAAACTTACTTTGCCAGTAAGTGGCACTACTTCATTTTGTAACGAGCGGTACTCACTCCAAAGTGCCGACGTTCCGGAGTTGAAGTCCTTTCTTTGGAGGTTAGCTATACAGCGCAGGCGGATTAATTATATTTTTTTATCCTTGAGGAAATCCGTGCATCGCGAAGAGCGGCAACACAGGCAGTCCTTATGTAGCAGCGGCGACACAGGTTGATTCCATTCATTATTATGTGAATCACTATTTTTGCAGCGAACTACCGCACACGTCTTCCCTTTATCGTTACACATTTTGCAGTATGAATTGGGCACAGTGCATTAGCGCACACCCAGTTGCATTTTCGACAGCTGATCGCACAGTAGCAGGGTAGAAGTAGTAATGGGTTCGTATTCGTGCGCATTCTCTGAGGCAACGTATGGCGCGCGGCCGAAAGCGCCATCTCGTTTCTGTAGAGCGAACTGCTCCGCGAAAGGGGTCAATATTTGGGAGAAAATTTTACCCGCCAATTAAGCTGGCAGCGGCAAGTACCCTTACACAGGTTGTCACCACCCTAAAACGGTGCTTGCATGATGGCTCCCTAACGTCGTTCCCCTTATCGCGCAGGGTGAAGGTTTTCTCGTCGCGACGGACAACTGG
Organism: Dermacentor silvarum; assembly: GCF_013339745.2. Taxonomy (NCBI): domain Eukaryota; kingdom Metazoa; phylum Arthropoda; class Arachnida; order Ixodida; family Ixodidae; genus Dermacentor; species Dermacentor silvarum. The sequence continues at coordinate 125,115,514 of NC_051163.1, read as the reverse complement.
GCAGGGTCCGCGGTAAGGTGGCTGGGAAGGCCTGCGGGCAGTGTCGTCACGGTGAAAAGTGTGCGTGCACTTTGCCAGATCCTTGAAGTCTAATGGTGCAGTCTTACAGTGGTGAGCTGCAGGTGACGGGCGGTGGGCAGCGATGGTGCCACGGAGCCGGGTGACGAAATCAGTGGGATCTAACATCGCGGTGGTGGATGGCGGTGCAGCAAGAAATTCGCCTGGGAGACGGAGTGGTTCCCCGTAAGCGGGCTCTGCGGGTGTAGCCTGAATGTCCGGCTTGAAGGTGGTGCGAAGACCTAGGACGATGGCTGGGATGGCTTCGAGCCAGGTTGTGTCCGGGTGGCACATGATGGCTGCTTTGAACGGTCGGTGGAAGCGCTCGATCATCCCGTTGGCGCAGGGGTGGTAGCTGGTGGTCCTCGAGCGCTCAAACCTGGCGGTAAGCCCGAGGAGCCTAAAAAGGTGCGATTCGAACCTTTTCCTTGGTCGGTGGTGACGCAGCGAGGGGGCCCGAAGCTAGCAATCCAGCTGGCGAAAAAGGCCGAGGCGACGTCTTCCGCAGTGATTTCCTCGACAGGTCATGCATCAGGCCATTGAGTATAACGATCGATGGCGGTGACCCAGACAAAAAATCCGACAGGCTGTCGGCTTGTTGGCTATATGTTATTTTGGCCTGTCGGCCTGTAAGCCTGTGGGCTTGTCAGCCTGTCGGTGTCAGCCTGTCGGCGTCCGCCTGTCGGTGTCGGCCTGTCGGTGTCAGCCTGTCGGTTTCAGCCTGTCGGTTTGTAATCCTGTCGGAACATTCTATTCCGACAGGCCGCAATTGCGGCAGTATTCTCTGGCAATCACTTTCAGCGATAGTTTCACTTTCGCGAGAGTTCATGGCTCGGCCCACGAAAGCTCTTGCATTTTCCCGACGCTTGTGCGCAGGCATGCAGTGCCGATTCTCGCAAAAGTGAAACTACCTCCGAATGTGATTTTCCGAGAATACGATCCCTAGTGGCGTCATCAAGCATGCTTAATTATGCTGTCAGACAGTTCCTAAATAGAAAATACACCTTTGATTGATGGTTTCAAAGTTTTATTGCACAGTAATTCACACGCAGCCATCATATACATGCAAACAAAAATACTGTATTTACTGTACATAGGTACTATTTCTCGAAATAAATGAAGCTACTCAATCTATGTTACCAACAAATTTCTACCTATATTCATGAAAAAAGCTAGCAAAAGTACCGAGGCAATGGCATTCCTCTGCCATGCCTGGGTTCAAGCAGCACATGGGCGCCTGCTTTACTAGTACATTATTTGTAACCTGTATGATGATGATTATTGTGGTTTATTGGCGCAAGGGCCAGATGTGGCCAAAGAGCGCCAAGACGATGGTAATGACTTGTTAGTGGTATATGAATAGTCAATTACATGAACATTAGATGTGGCATGGCTGTAAAGGGGCCTAAAATCAGTCGCTGTAAAGTGCGTAAAACTTATAAGTAATAAGATTATGGCAATGAGTGATTATGTGTACTATGGACATGAACAATGCATTGCGGAAGAATGATACGAGTTACAAAAAATTAAAGGTACAAGAATTGGCCAGGAGCACAAGTGCCTAAACAGAGCCCTTGAGACACAAGAACTTGTACGCATGTGCTGTAAAAACACTATCATAGCAACATCCTCTTGAGAGAGGATGCGCTACGAACTTACTGGGCTAATAACATGTAGCACAACATCTTTCAAGTATGCGAGGACTGCTTTGGTGTTAAAGAGTGGTTCTTTACCAAGAAACATGGCGGGGTGCAGAGGGACACAATAGCGATATGCTAGAGGAAAGTGTTTCTTTCTTTCTCTTTCGGCTTCCCGACACTCCAGAAGGACGTGGAGGACGGTGAGCCTGTCGCCACATCTACCACAGGTTGGAGGATCATGACCATTCAATAGAAAATTGTGGGTGCCGTAGGTGTGTCCTATTCTGAGACGACAGAATAGGACATCAGTTCGTCGTGTTTTTGTTACGGAGGGCCAGTAACCTAACTGTGGCTTAATCAAATGAAGCTTATTACTTGTTTTTGCGTCCCACAAGCGTTGCCAGTGGCTTCGCAGTTTCTTTCGCAAGAAAGGTTTCAAATCTGTTGCAGGAACAGCAGCTGTAGGGTTAATAGCGGGTGTTGTGACTGATATGGCCATTTGGTCGGCAAGAACATTGCCCTCGATGCCTCGATGCCCAGGCACCCAGCATATAATGACATGTTGGTTAGCTGCGTATGCTCTACAAAGAACAGAATAGAGCTCAATGAGAATAGGATTTTTCTGTTTACAGGGTGACTTCAAGGCTTTTACGACGCTTTGAGAGTCTGTAAATATAATAGTTTTTTGAAGTTTTGATTTCTTTATATGCTTTACAGCTGACAATATTGCGTAGGCCTCAGCCGTAAAGATACTTGTTTCTTGGTGAAGCACGCCGGATTCCGAGAAGGACGGGCCGACGGCTGCATAGGATACTCCGGCATGTGATTTAGAAGCGTCTGTGTAAAATTCTGCGCACGGGTACTTGGACTGTAATTCTAGGAAATGCATTCGGATTTCAACCTCTGAAGCGTGCTTTGTAACCTCTACAAAGGACATATCACATGCTACCACCTGCCACTCCCAAGGTGGTAACAGCTTGGCTGAAGGCATTAAGCGATGTTCGTGGATTGGGATATCCATTTCTTCGCTAAGCTCCCTGACACGCAGTGAGAAAGGCTGTCTTATAGAGGGACGATTACCAAAAAGTGTAGCACACGTCATATCGTTAACGGTATTAAAACATGGATGCTGATGATTAGAGCGGACTTTAAGGAAATATGTGAGGCTGGTGTATGTTCTCTGCAGATGGAGTGACCACTCATTTGATTCGACGTATAAACTTTCAATGGGACTTGTTCTGAAAGCGCCAGTGGCCAGGCGGATACCTTGATGGTGGACGGGATCCAGCATCTTCAGCGCACTAGGGGCGGCAGAGTGGTATACCACGCTACCGTAGTCCAGTCGTGATGAAATGAGACTCTTGTAAAGATTCATTAAACACTTCCTGTCACTACCCCAGGATGTGTGAGATAAAATTTTTAGTAAGTTCATTGTTTTTAGACATTTCACCTTGAGATATTTTATATGTGGAATGAAAGTAAGTTTAGAATCAAGTATGATGCCTAGGAACTTGTGCTCTTTGTTGACAGGTATTCGTTGTCCATACATTTCGATAGTGGGATCTGCAACAAGCCCTTTCTTCCTGGTGAAAAGAACACAAGAGCTTTTGTGGGGGTTCACCTTGAATCCGTTTTCGTCTGCCCACTTGGACACTTTGTTCAAGCCCTGTTGTACTTGTCTCTCACAGACTGTGAGGTTGCAGGATTTGAAACCTATTTGTATGTCGTCTACGTAGACAGAATAAAAAATAGCTGGCGGTAGTGAGGCACGAAGCGTGTTCATCTTCACGATAAACAGTGTGCAGCTGAGCACACCTCCTTGGGGTACACCAGTTTCCTGTATGAATTCACGTGATAGAACATTGCCGATTTTCACACGGAAGGTACGTTTAGACAAATAGCTTTCTATTACGTTCAGCATATTTCCACGGATGCCCATTCTCGACAAGTCTCGTAAAATTCCGTAACGCCAAGTTGTGTCGTACGCCTTTTCCATATCAAGGAATGTCGACAAGAAAAACTGTTTGTGTAGAAATGCATCACGGATATGTCCTTCAATTCGCACAAGATGATCAGTTGTGGACCGCCCTTCTCTGAAGCCACACTGATAGGGATCAAGCATATTGTTCAGTTCAAGGAAATGTATAAGTCGGCGATTAATCATTTTTTCAAAAAGCTTACACAGGCAGCTTGTGAGAGCTATCGGGCGGTAACTTGCCGCCAAGGAAGGGTCTTTACCCGGCTTCAAAACTGGAATAGCAATAGCTTGCTTCCATGAGAATGGGATGTATCCGGCAGCCCAGATAGAGTTGAAAAGGCTCAGAAGTGTCATCTGCGTGTCAGTGTGTAAGTTTTTGATCATGTCATACATGATTCTATCAGCTCCCGGTGTAGAGCTCCTGCATACGCTCAAGGCAGCTCTCAGCTCGGCAATATTAAATGGACGGTTGTATGGTTCATTTGGTCGGCATTTACGATCCAGTGACTTAAGTTCAGCTACTTGTTTATATTTTATGAATGCTTCTGAGTAATGCATGGAGCTTGACACACGCTCGAAGTGCTCGCCCAGAGCGTTGGCCTGGTCTTCCAAGGTATTCCCTTGGTCGTCAACTAAAGGCAATGGGTGGATTTCCTGCCCCTTTAGCTTTCTTAGGCCATTCCATACTTTGGACTCTTGGGTGTAGGATGTTATGCCACAGAGGAACCTCTCCCAGCTAGCCCTCCTTGCCTGTCGCCGCGTACGCCGTCCCTGGGATTTTGCCAGTTTGAATTCCATAAGATTTTCCGCAGTCGGGGAGCGACGCAGTGCGCCCCAGGCTTTGTTCTGTTTCTTTCGTGCCAGCCTGCACTCGTCATTCCACCAGGGAACCCGTCTTTTACATGAGAGGCCTTTTGTTTGTGGAATGAATTTTTCAGCTGCGTGGAGTATAAAACTAGTAAAATATGCTACTGCGTCGTCAATACTAAAATCGTTGATAAAATCTGGTGATAAGTAGGTTGACTCTTTAAAACCTTTCCAGTCAGCTGATTTTATTTTCCACGGGGCGCGTGGGGAGGACTGTCATGTTCCTCTATCAAGGCCAACGTCACAGGGAAGTGGTCGCTGCTAAATGGATTCTTAATGACATTCCATTCTATATAAGGCAGGAGGGTAGCAGAGCCAATCGCTAGATCTATAGAAGAAAATGAATTATGGTGGAGGTTGTAATAGGTGGGCTCTTTTTTGTTAAAGAGACACGCACCAGAGGTTAATAAAAAGTTCTCTATAAGCCGACCACGGGCGTCACACCGGGAGTCTCCCCACAGAGTGCTGTGGGCATTAAAATCAACGGCAATTATGTATGGTTCCGGGAGCTCGTCAATTAGTGCGTAAAATTCCGTTTTGCCGAGTTTATAGTTTGGCGGTACGTAAATACAACAGATTGTTACCAACCTGTTGAAAAGTATTGCTCGCACAGACACCGCCTCCAGTGGTGTCTGCAGAGAGAGATTCTGGCATGCAACACATTGATCTGCAATTATTGCTACACCTCCGGACGAGGCAACAGCATCATCACGGTCTTTTCGGAATATAGCATATTGTCTGAGGAAGTTTGTTTGTGTAGGTTTTAAATGTGTTTCCTGAACACACAGCACTTTTGGCGTATATTTATGGAGGAGTTCTGTGATATCATCGAGATTACGGAGAAGTCCTCTCACATTCCATTGTAGGATTTGTGTGTTCATTTTGATAGATTTTTATGCTGTGTGTTAAAGAATATAGAGTTAGCTCACGGGCCCTTTCCAGGCGCCGTGACACGAGATTTTTCTTTTTTGGAGCGGTCGATGGAATCGCGCCGCTCCTTAGGCGCTGACTGCGCCCTCACGCTCGGTGTTGTGTCCATGGCCTCTTCCGAGGCGCTGGACACGCGCTCTTTCGAGCGATGTGGTTGCCTTGAAAGCCTCGCCTCGAAAGACGGGGCCTTGGAGCCCACCAGCCCGGAGGTTGATGGGCCCTCTTTGGATGGCGGAGCAGTACTGGCTGCACCCGCCAAGGGGGCGGATGGCGTCACCGCTGGCTCACTACGCGTGTGCCAGGCAGCCGCCGAAGGCCGTTGTGGTGCAGCCCCCTGACGCACCACTTCGGCGAAGCTGGTTTTGGCAGGTAGGACACCTGCCGACGTGCCTCTTTAAATGAAATGTTTTGTTTCACTTTAATTGTAACAATTTCCTTTTCTTTCTTCCAACATGGGCAGGACCGCGAGTACGCGGCATGCTCCCCATTACAGTTCGCACAGAGAAGAGAGTTTTCACAGGATTCAGAGGTATGTTCATGATTACTGCATTTCGCACAAGTTTGCCGCCCTCGGCAGTTCTGTGAACTGTGCCCAAATCGCTGGCACTTAAAACATCTCAGAGGATTTGGCACGTATGGCCTCACACGAAGTTTGATGTACCCGGCCTCGATGGACTCGGGCAGAACACTTGAATTGAAAGTGAGTATCAGGTGCTTGGTCTGGATTTCTTTTCCGTCGCGCCTCATCTTAATTCGCTTAACGTTGATAACACTCTGTTCACTGAAGCCCTCCAAGAGTTCAGCTTCAGTGAGTTCCAACAAATCGTCGTCTGAGACAACGCCACGGGTGGTGTTCATGGTGCGGTGTGGGGCTACAGTTACTTGGATGTCCCCAAAGGAGACTAGATTAGGCAGCTTTTCATATTGCTTCTGATCATGGAGCTCCAAGAGGAGATCACCACTGGCCATCCTCGATGCCTTATAACCTGGCCCAAGAGCATCAGTAAGGGATTTAGAGACTAGAAAAGGGGAGATTGTTCGTACTTGTTTTCCTGCTTTTTCCGAGTGAATTACATGGAATCGTGGAAAGTTTTGTTTTTGATGTCCAAAGAACTGGAACACGTCTTCGGTGCGCCCTCGTTTCAGACGGCGATCAGGGAGTGATGGGAAGGTACTAGCCATAAGGATATATGGAATTTTCGGCAGCAACGCCAGCCACCCACCATGGAGCCCAACAAGGGGACGCTGCAGGGCCTGTAAACACAGGTCCCGCAGACGCCAGCTGTACGTCACCACTATAACCGAATATGAAATAACCTAGGTTGGTTACTCACACAGGGTTAACCCTCGCTGCCAAGAAGATCGGAAGTAATATGGAAGTGAGTAGAAGACAGGAGAGCTGAAGAGGCGAGAGAGAAAGACGAAGATTGGAGAGAGAGACAGGAAAAGGCAACTACCGATTTCCCCCGGGTGGGTCAGTCCGGGGGTGCCGTCTACGTGAAGCCGAGGCCAAAGGGGTGTGTTGCCTCCGCCGGGGGGCCATAAAGGTCCGAACACCCGGGATCGGCTCAACCCCCAGGATGCTCTTTTCCCCGGACACGGCTAAGCCACGCACGGTTAAACGTGGGAGGGTCCAACCCTCGAGTGCTCGGGTCCGTGGTGGCGCAACTCACCAAACGCCTGCTTGCGCAGACGCCCCTGCGGGGTATTTGTAACCTGTAGTAAATATACACAACAAAGTAGAAAGCAAAACTAGTATTAAGAAATCTAATAAAGTATGTTTGGGGACCATCATTGGAGACAAGCAAAGTCTCAACATGGGTTAAGAATGTGCGAGGGGGCCTGCCAGCTGAGATTCAGACTGGTTTTAAATGATGCTGCATATACAGCACACTCGACAGCGTTAAAGACATCGTCATTTGGGGTGCCGAGGACGCCTGTGCAGCATCCATCAAGGATGACTTCTCTGGCAAGTACGAAGAGGATCCAGCTTGCAGCATTGACTCGCCTCCCTTTTCAAAGGCTAAAAAGGCCAAGATGACCAAAGTGAGCGCCATCATCAGGGCAGCATACGAGGCTTCTCCGGAGCTACCAAACACACGAGCATCAAGAAGTGGACGCTCTTGGTATTTACGTCACATATGAAGAATATACCACGGTGGTGGTCGTGGCACACCGACAGCATATGAATTCAACAGAACTAGGAAGGGTCCTGCTGTAAAAGGTGGGATGCCCCTGAGTGGGCAATACAGCACGGAAGAAACAGTTTTGCTGCTTAACATACCGAAGAGGGAAAATTTGTTTCAGCAATCCCAAAGAACATGAGCACGGAACACAACCAACGCAGAAGAAAAGCACGATCAAAGACCTTACAAAACAAACATGGAAGAAATCCAGACATATACTACACGGACGTGCATAGAGTGGCAACAAATTCACAATAGTCCACAGTGATAACTGGCTCCATTCGGACCCCTTTGGCTTGCACGGAGGAGGCAGCAGCCATAGCACTGGCCTTTCAAGATGCAGAGGCAGAAGAACAATCTCCATTGGTCCTGATGTACTCCCAGGCAGTGGTCCATTCATATATAACGGGCACCATTCCACACAAAATCCACAGCATGCTAGGCACCACCCTAGAATGGCACCACGCAATAATGTAGTGCCCGGCACACTCTGGGCACAAGGGAAATGAGAAGGCCGACCAAACTGCTCGAGGATCCCTACGAGGAACCCCTGATCCACTTTCAAAAGATGAAGCGCCAACAGTGACAGCACATTAGGAAGGAACAAAGACAGGACAGGCGCTACTTGCAACTGTTTATTGTGGTCAAAGGTGGTTGAATATATAGCCATGGGGAGAGGGGGGACGAAAAAGGCGGAACACTGATTGTATGAATGCGCACGCGTGAGAACACTGAAGATATGCATGAAGGAAATGGCGAATCTAAAACTTATCTAAAAACACACTTTCATTTGTGTATATATTCAGAGACGGGGAGCTGACACATGTTTCCCCTCTCTTCCTAATCTGGTTGGCCTCCAACAATTCGACGTGCCACAGTCTTTACTTTAAACAAGATTGTAGTATCTTGAAGCCTTGCTTCACATGCTTGTTTATTTTCATTTCCGCAGGCCTTGCAATGAAGAGGCAGGTTTGAGCCATAACCATATTTCAATGAAAGCTTATGCTCCCGCAGGCGATCATTATACATCGGCCAGTTTGGCCGACGTACTCTTTCCCACACTTCAGTGGTATACAGTATACAACTCCTTCCTCACACTTCACAAAAGGATTCGTATGTTTAATGGAACACCCTGCTTTCTTAGAGTTATCAGAACCAATCAGGCGGCACAAAGTAGCAAGTTTTCGGGGTGCGGAAAAAACCACAGGAATTTTGTATTTCACGGCGACGTGTTTAAGATTGTGCGCCACTTTGTGAGAATGCGGAATCACCACTGGTTTAGCTTTCTTTTCGAATGTTCGACCTTCTTCAGTGCTTCTTTTATTTTCTTTTTTCCCCTTTTTCAAGAATGCCTCCGAAACTGCGCTTAAAACCGAACAAGGGAAGCCAGCCTTCCTCAATTTCACAATTGTTCGTCAAAGCTTCCTTGTGCCTCATGACAGCACGATTTTTTAAGGGCGGATTCGAGGCACATAGTGGCAATCGCACGTTTAACAGTCTTGGAGTGTGTAGACTCGTACGGCAACAATTCCTTGCGGGCACGGGGTCGATACATCCAGCAGGAACCTTCGTCAGTAGGGTTATGTCAAGATCTAAAAAACTGTAAGCTGTTATCTTTGGCTAGTTCAAAAGTAAAATATAAGCCTTTGCCGTGCTGTTTAAATTCAGATAAAATGCCCTGCGCAGTATGCGAGTAAGTGATGGGAGAACGTTCCGTCAGTAAAATTAAAAAATCATCAACGTACCTAAAAACCTTCAGCACTTTGCCATCGTCAAACACCATTGATAGCGTTCTCTCGATGTCCGCAAGGAAAAGGTTGCACAGTACGGGAGCCACACACGAGCCAATACAAATTCCTTTCTTTTGCACATAAAACTGGCCTTCAAAACAAACAGCTGTTGAACAAAGATAAAACTCCAGGAGTGCTATGAAGTTATCCACAGAAATTCCCGCGGTATTCTGAAAGGACACCTGCCAGTTCATCTCAATGCAGCTCAGGACGGCTGCTAACGTTCTTTTAGCGGATAGAGTAAAAAGATCAACAACATCTATTGAAAACAAGCATCCTAGCGACTTAGTCTCACGTAAAAAAGCTATGATGTCAAGGCTATTCCTTACCATGAAGGGTCATCTATAATCAATGTGTTAAGCTGCTTGAGAAGGTAACGGCTAACGTTGTTTTGCCAGGAACCTCTTCACTCACAATACATCTGAACGATATATAATCCTTGCGCGCTTTTGCAGTAAAAAATACATTCAAAAAGTTTGCCCGACTTTTCTGGACACCGTTCGCGAGCTTCTGTAGTCCAAGGTCTACACACAAAGATATGGCACGGCACTTTTCCTTACTTGGCTTCAGTCTCGTTAGCTTGAAATTCCTCTGGATGGCTTGTAAAGCTTTTTCATTGAACATGCCCGACGGCATGGCCACAAACCCTCCTTCCTTGTCGTCCTGCAGGAGTCAAAGGTTATTGTCCTTGAAAAATTCACGATACGTGTTTAGGGGTTCTTGGGCGAGTTCCTTTGTTGGACACCGTTCTGGCCAGGCTGTCAACTCCGTCCAGCAGACAACTTTCCTTGTCCTCTGGTGCAGCTTTGTTGGAAATCCTTCTATTCAAGAAAAGCAGCTCATGTGCCGGGATTTTCGGCTCGGAGCTGAACTTGGGGCCTTTCTTGAGGACGTCAGCGTCCACAGCTTGCAGTTTTTAGATTTTGACATAACCCTTACTGACGAAGGTTCCTGATGGATGTATCGACCCCGTTCCCGCAAGGAATTGTTGCCGTACGAGTCTACACACTCCAAGACTGTTAAACGTGCGATTGCCACTATGTGCCTCGAATCCGCCCTTAAAAAATCGTGCTGTTATAAGGCACAAGGAAGCTTTGACGAACAAATTGTGAAATTGAGGAAGGCTGGCTTCCCTTGTTCGGTTTTAAGCGCAGTTTCGGAGGCGTTATTGAAAAAGGGGGAAAAAAGAAAGAAAAAGAAGCACTGAAGAAGGTCAAACATTCGAAAAGAAAGCCAAACCAGTGGTGATTCCGTATTCTCACAAAGTGGCGCACAATCTTAAACACGTCGCCGTGAAATACAAAATTCCTGTGGTTTTTTCCGCACCCTGAAAACTTGCTACTTTGTGCCACCTGATCGGTTCTGATAACTCTAAGAAAGCAGGGTGTTCCATTAAACATACGAATCCTTTTGTGAAGTGTGAGGAAGGAGTTGTATACCGTATACCGCTGAAGTGTGGGAAAGAGTACGTCGGCCAAACTGGCCGATGTATTAATGATCGCCTGCGAGAGCATAAGCTTTCATTGAAATATGGTTATGGCTCAAACTTGCCTCTTCATTGCAAGGCCGGCGGCAATGAAATAAACAAGCATGTGAAGCAAGGCTTCAAGACACTACAATCTTGTTTAAGAGTAAAGACTCTGTGGCACGTGAATTGTTGGAGGCCAACCAGATTAAGAAGAGAGGGGAAACATGTATCAGCTCCCCGTCTCTGAATATATACGCAAATGAAAGTGCGTTTTTAGATAAGTTTTAGATTCGCCATTTCCTTCATGCATATCTTCAGTGTTTTCACGCGGCGCATTCATACAATCAGTGTTCCGCCTTTTTCAGTGTTCCGCCCCCCTCTCCCCATGGCTATATATTCAACCACCTTTGACCACAATAAACAGTTGCAAGTAGCGCCTGTCCTGTCTTTGTTCCTTCCTAGTGTGCTGTCACTGTTGGCACTTCATCTTTTGAAAGCTATGCACCAACTAGCCCCACAACGTGTTTTATTAGAGTTATCGTTCAGCGCCAGACGTGCCTGCATGATTTTAAGCTTACTCGAATGTCAACGTTGATTCTATCTATTCTCTGTGTTAACGCCGAACCTTGCGTAATCAGATTGTATGCGTGACGAGAATAGTGTTGTACTTTCTTGAAGGGATGCGAGCACCAGATATTACGCTGGAATCTAAAAACATTCACCGCCCACGCACCCCGTACACATGGTAAACCAGCGAAGCTGAAATGTGCGGCCCCGGTATGAGCCACACGTGATTTGTTTCTTTCTTTCTTGTCCCTGGCGCATACCCACATATCCAATGCGGGTATGCGCCACACGTGATTGTATTTTGGTTAATCATGACGAACTGACGAGCATGTGATGTTTTTGATGTCATGACCTATTAGTCATATTAGTCATACATTCGTAGCCTTCCATGCCAATTTTGGTATATCCCAACTGAACGAGGCGCGAGTTTTCGACGTCAAAAATTGTTGTTCTACGTGTTGTTTTGTCCGCGGACGCGATTGGCCAGAACCGTGCCTTCGTTGAAAAAAAAGCACGGTTGGTACGTTTTGGCACGTTTTACGTGTCAAAACTGCAATCAATTTATGAGGCACGCCGTAGTGGGAGACTCCTGAATAGTTTGGACCACCTGGGATTCTTTAACGTGCGCTTAAATCAAAGTAAACGGGTGTATTCGCATTTCACCCCCATCGAAAAGCGGCCGCCGTGGCCGGCATTCGATCTCGCGACATCGTGCTTATCAGCCCAACACATATACCCAAAAAGCAACCACGGTGGGTACGCTGGAATCTTCGACGAGTGATGTATAAAAACCGATGTCGATCAGGTTTCGACGATAGCGGACTGTGCTCGCCGCTACCGCGCTTCAAGTGTTACTTGCTTTTGTGGGCCCAATAAAAAGTTAGTTTCGTGATTCACAGTTTTTGCTACTGTGTTCTGCACCGTTACTACAACGCGACAGTATTTTTCTCAACTGATTGCAAAAAATTCAAGGGACTCTAAAATGACTTGGTAGATTATAAACTCAACTATAAAACCTGCTTCTATTTATTACAGTATCTCCTATGCTCAATTGACGCAAATATTGGCATAGTTATCAGTTGGTTCTTTCAATAATTACTGTTGTAGCATCGGCATGAAAATTACGAATGCGTTTCGTGACGTTAGGCTTCATACTCCTGCTTACAGTCATAAATTCCTTCAGATACGTCGAAATGGCGTAAGATCAAATTGTCGCAGTAGTTAACAAGGAACCAATGCAAGGACCGCACTGGATAACATCAGTTATCCTCACTTAAACTAAAACATTCTATGAAAATAGTCTGCTGCTCCAACGAAAAAAATAATTGTGCATTTTACACAGCTACCCACCTAAATGGCTTAAAATTTGATAACGTTCTTCCCGTACAAAAAAAAAATCCTTCGCATTCAAGAAAATCACCACCTCTTATCTGTTCTGACAGGCAGTACCATAGCTTTTCAAGAAGTAATCGCGAAACGGGAATTTTGTCGAACAAGAATCAGTACTAGCAACTAGCTAGCCTGGTTTCTGAACAAGGAGTCAACCGCTACTCCTGAGTTATCCTTATTTGAACAATAATATTACGTTTCTTCATTGACATTGCAAATGTTTTAGATACTGTTCATTATTACATAGTACTAAAGAAATTAAATGTTGCGGCTTTCATGCTGTGTGTCTAAATTTTTTTTGGAGCCATCTCACCAATTGACAAAAAGAAGTGCGATTTCTTGATCTTGATTGAGATTTTTCTGTGATCACTATGGGAGTTCCCCAAGAACCAGTGTTATAACACATCCCATTGTCACTATACGTGAATCATCTTTATTAACGCACAACTTCAATCCTGTCATGTATCCGGACAATAATTCTTTCATTTGCGCACATGAGTGTACGAGTGACACTTTCTCAACGACTAACAAAGAAATGAAGCTTATCCTTGACTCGCCTCATGCTAATAAACCTTTGACTCAAGTGTGCATCAGATTGAAGGAGTGCCCATTGAACGTGTCACTGTTATAACTTAGTGTTGTAATAGGTCATCACATTTTGGAAAATGCTCATTGAGTGACTATGTAAATAGCTCAGCCGTATGTGCTTTGTGGTATATAAATAGCGCCAGTTCTTCGATTTACCGACTTTTAGAACGATATATTTTGCTCTTGTTCATAGTCAGTCATCATATTTTAAAGAACCGTTGGATAATATATGTGATTCATTCCTAAAACCACGCGTAGTCTTGCGAAAGCGAGAAATTCGTTTTTTTTGTTGAGTTCAAATTAGGTGCTGCCTGCCAAGCCCCTCTATAACAAGGACCACATCATGCTTGTAAACCTGCTAATAAAGCATAAACGCTATTATCATGATGCGTAACTGAACAACTAAGACTTATATACTTCACTGTTCAGCTTGCATGCCTTCCCAGTTTCGAACACGATGCTAAAAACTGGTAACTGCTTACAGCCACTAGTAAAAATGTACATATATGGGAAAAGGCGGCTGTCTAGTGTTGGTTGCGTTTTGCAGAACAGTCTTCCTGTTCAAGTAAACCAAAGGCCGCTCTTGTCACGCTCAAACGTTATAAAAAATAACTGTATTAAATACGAAAGTTCTTGTTATTTTGCAGAAATGTAATAAGAATACAAGATGCCTCTTGCCAGCATGAATACAAAATGGGATATTGCTAATTTGCCTGCACATGTACCTATCATTGTTTATGTATGGGCCCATACTGCATTATGCTACGGATTCAAATGCTTCTCGTGCATTTATCTGTAGCGCATTTGCCATACTTCTGGTAATAAATCGAACACACTGGCTGCGCTCAGTTCAGTTCAGTTTATTACCTTAAAAGTCCCCCGTAGGGGCATTACATAAGGGGTGGGTTTTTTATGAAATCGCGTAAACATCGTGATAAATAATCATTTAACAAAATGGTCTGTGACAAGTTCTATAAACGAAGATGGGCAGGTGGTAGTAACGATGTTGAGGGGAAGGCCATTCCAGTGTGTCGCGGTTTGGAAAAAATCGCTTTGTGTGACCTTGCGCCCGAGAAATTAAAATAGAACCAAAAATAAGAGACACGTGTGCTCTGTTTCTGCTTTTGACGTAAACACTGACAAGTAAAACGAATAAGTTCTATCGGCAGCCATTATTATACATGTACACAAGAAAAAATATACGAATAGCGCCAGTTCTGTTAAAATATGACAGAGAGCTAGACCTTCGACGAATGTTTAAAAGATACGAGCAGAAACTACATGCGTACCGAAACCGAAATTGATGTACCCTTAACATATGCCTTCTAATATATGTTGAAGTTGTATTGCAATATGAAGTGTTCTAGTAAAGAAATTTCAGAAATCGAGCGAGGTCCCGAACTACAATGAAGACGGATGGGGCGGGAATTTTTCGAATTTACAGGCAGCGATGCAAACTGTGAAGCGTGTTCTCTGGCTTTGCTTGGCCAGAACGGTTGTCGTAAAAATATATTTTATTCCCCAAAGCAATAAAAATGCGACAATTATGCTGGTGTACGCGGTGCCATATTTCATTGACTTTCACTAGAATGTTTGATGCGTCAGAGAGAGAGAGGAAATGATTAATGAAAGGCAGAGAGGTTAACCAGGACTGAGCCTGTTTGGCTACCCTACACTGGGGGAAGGGAAAACAAAAGAGAAATATCAACAGAAAACTAGAACGTCCGCTGTGGATATCGCTGACGTAGCAGCAGATCTCTGCTCTATCACTGACAACCACTCAGTCCGGATCACCGATGGTCACTCAATCCGGTAGTCTTCAAAATCGTAGCAGCGCTTTTGTGGCCTTTTGTAGCAATGTCACACTGTACTTTCATGGTTAATTGCCACTAATTATATGGGCGTTGCAACTGACCAAAATATTATCTTCTACATGAATTTGCGAGTCTAATTCCCCTAAAGCAATCAAGAAGTGCCAGTGAATGGGACGTGCACTGCGATGAGGGAAACTTTTTTATTATTTCTGCGCGACTTACGAAATGCAAGCAAGACAAGTGTTCACAGGAGGGCATGAAAGGGGCCGAGTAAATGACGCCTGGGACAGGAGTTTTGACAAGGCTCTTCGTCAAGCGCTGGTGAAGACCCATGCCGGAACGCAGACAGTCTTCGCTTGTTCGCCCATCGTTGATTCTGCCATATGCGTGTTATTTAGGGAGCCGAACGCTGGCGTGGTATAGCACTTGTAAACGGGAAACACAGAGGCGCAGTAAAGATTGGAGTTACGGTCAACTCACCTCAATGTGCTCTGCCTTGAAAACTGTGACGCACGGTCTTGAACCAATGTAGAAGCAGAATATGCCTTGGTTTTCAAACTGCTTACAGAAGCCCAGACGTGTCCTGCATTATTACTGTAATGAAAAGAGCATGGGATATAGAGGAGCACTTCCATCTTTATGGCTCACGATAACGCAGCATCGCGTGAATTGCCCTAATCGGAAAGGCAGCGGAAATCTTTACGGTACATCGGAAAACAAGCAAAGCATACTAGCAGGTCATATCCCACGTTTGTTTTTTTAAGCTACACGGATTTTAAAAAATAGTCTGTGGCAGATAGCACAATCCTAGTCTTTGAGCTGCAATACTAAAAGAGGCTTGCACAACATACAGTAATGCGTCATCGACAAACTAAAACAAATTTGACTAATTAGTTTGAACAAATTCCTTTACGGCACATATTACAGTCATTGCAGCGGGGGAGTTCCCAAGGTGTACCCGCTTGGAGCGAATTCTATGTATGACACCAGGTTCGAGATATGAGTCATGAAACGTGTAAAATAGATTGTTGTTTCATTTCTAACAAAACGCCTTTTGTGCATTGAAGCTTTACTTTTTACCTTTTGTTGCGAGTCTTATGAATTATCCGCTCTGAAATGTCTCCTGTTTTGATAGGATAAAATGGGCTTCATGACAACCACTTCTTTTTTTTTTGCAAATGAGTTCAACCAGACCATTACATTTTTTCTGAGACCTATGAACAGTCTCGCAGCAATAACAGTAACCTAGTGACGAACCTATGTGTGAGCAGTGTCATAACAACTAAATTGATGGCCTTATGTGCAAGAGTGTAACTGTATATAAAAATCTTTGTGCTTTTCTATGAATGACTTGTCGCAAAATAACTGTTACCACTATTTCAATGCACCTGTTGCACTAATGAAGGTTGTCTGGTTCGCCACCTCGCATTCAGTTTCGCATTTTTTTTTTCATATTATAGCGGTCATACTCAGTGGTAAATAGTTAGAATCAACGCTATTGTCCCGCGATATGTCATGAAGCGTTCTTAAGCCGTAGCCGCAATATTTTATTGCGAGAGCAATTATATGGACACTTCAACGGATTTCTGCCGTCGGCGTCGCCGTGAGGTTCCGTATAGATTCCAAGGGCAATGGGAACGCGCGGGGGACGCGCGCTATCACGGAGAGCCAACCCACGGCGGAAAGCAAACGCGACCGTCGAGCGAAAAGTCGTGGGGGTATGGGGGGGGGGAGGAGGCGGGCGACGCTGTGCTACGGCACCAAATGCGTATCATGCAACCGAGCGCAAGGGTACTGGCAACGCAATCTCCAGCAAAAGCAAAAAGCGGGAAGGCAGCGCAGGAGGGAGGGGGGGGAGCAGCTTCTCTACTCTGTCAACAAATACGCTTGCACTGGCTGTGGTGGCGGTCGCCCGCACCGTCTCTTATCTCACAGGCTCTGACCTTTGTATGCGCTGTGCATTCGCCGCTCAGTTTCCGTTGAAGCGATAGACGGCACGATTCTTCGCCCGCTGCAAATAATCGTGCGGTCTATCGCTTCAATGGAAACTGAGCCGCGAATGCACAGCGCATACAAATGTCAGAGCCATGTGGAAATAGCAGAGGCTGCGCTTGCTGCCAACGTTTTGACAGTGGTTGTCTGCGGTCATTCAGTGTCATCTATTCATGTTTGCGTGTGCGCGGTGACACCACGCTTGTCAATTCAGTTAGAAAGCGAATGTGTCCAAGATTATGCTGCCGATAAAACTACTATCCCTACTCCGAACATGTCTCTACCAATTTGCTATCGCAATTGATGCTTCATCTTTCGGGCGAAACTGCGACATTTTTTTATGTAGGCAAACGAAAGTGGCCAGTCTGCTAAATTCACAAAAAAGACTGTTTCGGAATAATCAGCTGCTTCTATACTTATTATTAAAACTATTTGTTTCTCACAAAAGTACAACTGATTTCATTCTCTTCGGCACTCGCGTAGCTAAACATTGTTTTTATGAATAATAAATGATTAGTGGACATGCTTTCCGACTTATCTCGACACACACTATAGCTGTACTTGAAACGAGGCACACAGCAATGACATTGAGAAAGAAAGTTGCGATGTGCACTATAGGAAGCTTCCTGAAACTGTAATATTTAAGAAAGACGTGGATCTTCGCTCATGCATTGAATTCTATACCTTTCAATTTTATTGCTTCGCTTAAAATAAAATCGCAGACATATTTGTTTCCTGACATAACAAACTATATCCGAAAGGGGTTCACACCCACAGGCGTTGCTTGCGGTGGTGCATTATTATCTGAGCCTGCGGAGCATGCTACCTGAGCTTGTGATCTGGACAGGCGCTCATATTCTGCACACATCTCTTGTCACAGACAGACAAATTTGTCAGAAACTTTTTCTGCACTTCACAAAGCAGTTTCTCTAAATTTCTCACAACCTTAATTTTATATTAACTAGACTGCTATATACAAAATGTATAGATTGCGAATTGTTGCACTTACATTAGCATGTCCAGTCAAAATGTTTTAGATTGAATGAAACTTTCTGCAAATAAACATATATGTATGTTGCACAGTTGTCTAGTGTTACTAGCACAAGATGTGCTTGCATGGGGAAGAGTCATAAGATACACTTATTTGACCTTGCTACTATTTTTATTTACTTTGAACTTAGTGTACCATCTTACAAGAGGTGTCAGATTGTACTTTTCAAGTGCCCTAGGGTATCATTTCTCTTGTGTTATTGAAAGCTTCATGAATCACTGAAAGTCATTCCGTCATTCTATTCCTCTCAAGTTATAGTACCCTCCGTACGTTTAACTATCAGTCATTGAATTGTTGCTTTTCTTAAATTGAAGCACTTGAATGTGTCCAACCCTCTTGGTGTAAACAAAGTTATTCTTGCAATGTCAAACTAGCATTTTTACAGAAAGAAACATGTGCACAATGTGCTAATGTTAAATCATTGTAGTCTGCAACATGTTTGTTTATTTATTTGATATACCCTCAGACCCGAGGCGTCACAGAGCGGAGTGGTAAAGAACAAATGCAAGGAAAAAATATGTAAAGCAGCGTCCAAAACCGTAACAAATCAAGAATGATTAACATGGTTATTATAAAATGAGCAGGTACAAAAATGGGCCCTATCATGCAAGTTAGCTATAACGAAATAAAGAATAACATAACGAAGTAAAGCAAGATTAACATGATAACATAAAAGTAGCAGGTAGAAAATGTTTCTATTTATACAATATTAGATAGGGCGTTCTTAAAGATGCATGGTTTAGATAGTAGCAGTATTTTCGGGAAGGCGATTCCACTCGTCAGAGGTGCGTGGTAGAACTGAAGTGAAAAGGAATTAGTTCTCAAAGAAGGTATGGACCTTGTTAGCATGATCTAATCTTCGGGATATGTATTGCCGTGACTGCAGCAGTTCGTTGCGTAATTCAGACTGATGAATATCTTACAAAAAGACAGAGACGAAGTTGTTTTGCCACTTTTTA
>NC_051163.1:125063801-125096138 GCF_013339745.2 Dermacentor silvarum | reverse complement strand
CGTCTAATATGACCTGGCAAAGGTCGTTGCTTGGTGCGAACAATGGCAAATGTCTATTAATTTTGAAAACTCTTTTTATGAGAGTCACACATAAGAAAAACCCTCTTCAATTTGCATATAGTGTTGACACATATCTCTATTAGAGGTAACAGAGTACAAATATTTGGGGCTATGGATAACCAATGAGCTTTCCTGGACAAAGCACATAGATACTGTTATTGCAAATTCTTTGCGTAAACTGTTTTTCTTGAGGCGTTCACTAAAATCATCTACGTCTAGTGTTCGTTTATTGGCGTACAATTCCTACATTCGTCCGTTGTTGGAATATGCCGTAATTATTATTGCGATAGCAATTATATGGACACTCCAAAGCAGATTTCTGCCGTCGGCGTCGCCGTCGCCGTCGCCGTGAGGTTCCGTATGACGTCAATGGAGATGAAATCGTCGCCGCGCGCCGCCGAACGCTGGATGTGCGAGTGAAAGGGCGCGAGGGACGCGCGCTTTCACGGGGAGTGAACGCACGGCGGAGAACAAACGCGCGTTCTGTGCCGTGCTCCATTAAGGGCTGCAGAAGTAGGCGTCTCTTTCCTCCTTTACAATCACCATATATGTAGATCATCGCGCCTTCTTCTGATGCACGAAAGGCCGTGGTCGGGGGGGGGGGGGGAGGGGGGGGGAGGGAAGGTAGCGGACTTTTAGCTGCGGCACCAAGTGGCCTATTTATATCAGACGCTCCGTCAACAGTCACCAACGCCGCACGCATTTTGTGCGAACGCGGGCAAAACGCCGACGGCGTCGACAACAGTTCCTGCGTGTTGCCGGTGCTGCTGCATGTCCAAGTTTTATACAGCTGATAAAGCTACTATCATTACTCCGTATAGCTCTCTACAAATTTGCTATCGCAATTGATGCTTCGCCTTTCAAGCGAAACTGCGACAACTTTTTGGGACCCATTCACTTAACCAATATTAAAAAACTGGAACGTGTACAGCATAGGGTAGTTAGGTTTGTTTTTAATTCATATGGCCGTGCGTCTGTTAGTGAGCTCGTAAGACGTAGTGGATTACCCCCGGTGACTGTGCGCAACCGTATCTACCGATTAAAGTTCCTCTTTCAACTTGTAAACGGCCATTATAACATTAACACTTCCAAGTTTTTCACTTACTCATCAGGCTATAACACAAGACGAAGGCACGCTTTATCAATAACTCCCTTGAACGCACGGAATAACGTTTTCAAATATTCTTTTTTCCCTAGGACAATAACAGACTGGAATATCTTAATTCTGAGATGTTACGCAGAATTCCTTATCAATGTTTGAAAAATGCTTGCAAATATTATGAATTTATGTGAGTTATTTGCTTGTATATTCACCTTGTATGTTTTTTGTGTTATTCACCGTGTTTGAAAATGCCTGCATATTGATGAATTTTGTATGTGTTTACATGCTTCCATATTCTATGTACACCCACCCTGCTATGATCTGACTTCAGATCGCAGTATCTATAAATAAATAAAGAAAATAATGTGCGTCACGCTCAAAATACACTGAATCAAAGCGTGTCTTGGGCCAATGTATTTCATTGTGCATTTACGCCGAAAAGGCACCATAAATTTGTTCATTGAGTTTGGGCTTTGGAGCTAAGACAGCAGGGGAAGGAAAAAAAGTTGTCGCAGTTTCCCCTGAAAGGCGAAGCATCAATTGCGATAGCAAATTTGTAGAGAGCTATACGAGTAATGATAGTAGCTTTATCAGCTGTATAAACTTGGACATGCAGCAGCACCGGCAACACGCAGAACTGTTGTCGACGCCGTCGGATGTTTTGCCCGCGTTCGCTCAAAATGCGTGCGGCGTTGGTGACTGTTGCCGGAGCCTCTGATATAAATAGGCACTTGGTGCCGCAGCTAAACGTCGCCTCCCTTCCCTCCCCCTTCCCCCCTCCCCCACGGCCTTTCGCGCGTCGGAAGAAGGCGCGTTCGCTCTACATATATGGTGATTGTAAAGAAGGAAAGAGACGCCTACTTCTGCAGCCCTTATGGAGCACGGCGCAGAACGCGCGTTTGTTCTCCGCCGTGCGTTCACTCCCCGTGAAAGCGCGCGTCCCTCGCGCCCTTTCACTCGCACATACAGCGTTCGGCACGCGGCGACGATTTCATCTCCATTGACGTCATACGGAACCTCACGGCGACGGCGACGGCGACGGCGACGCCGACGGCAGAAATCTGCTTTTGAGTGTCCATATAATTGCTATCGCAATAAAACATTTCAATGCAGGATAATAAAGTCTACTGTCAACACAGTGTCATGTACGTGTACAGATAAGGGTAAGATGCAATCGGTGTTCATTGCATAAAGCGACACAAAACTGCCAAATAAGGATTAGTGGCGAAGAGTACCGCTGACGTCACGCTCAGCTGCAGAGCGGCACAAGTATTGGCGACTGGTGTAGGGGAAAGAAGCGTTGCCCTCGAAAAACATCAAACACCCTCTTCGCACTCGTGACATCACTTCTTATCTGCATTAAGCGGTGTTTGCAGAACGCCGCTTGGACTGACGGTTGCGAGCGTGTTTGTCGCCAGAGTCCGCTGCGCGTCTCTTGACGCGCCGTTTCGTCCTCCCGGCTCATATACAGCATCGCTTAGACCGACTGAAATTGTGCAATCTACAGCGTATGTTATGTGCCGCTGGGTCTCTTCCAATGGGTCGTCATGTCGTCATACCACTGGGTTTGGGCTATCGTGATCATACAATAGGCGTGGTCTGCGTGCCATTAACGTAAATCGTCCGAGGTGTAAGCGCAGAGTAAACGAGCGGAGAGCAAAGCGCAGATGCGAAGCAGTCGTCGTTATGCTAGCTATTTTCATTTCGGAATATTGCTGTCGTCATTCAATCGTGTTTATGACACCGTTGTCATGACATCGCGGTCGCTTCGTGCTCTATCAAATTCTCGTCATACCGTCATCGTTTCCCCATCGTCGTCATGCACTCGTCGTCGTCCAATACGCCTCGTGACGTCATCATGCTGGCGTAGTTGTATCCTCTTCCTTATTTTAGAATTATCACTATATGGCAGTCATGCCATCGCCGTCATAGCGCTTTCGGCTTAGAAAATCGGCGAGTGCTCGAGCATCCGAGAGAAGCATATAGTAGCTTGAACGAGAAAGCTATATAAAACGCCCTTTCCGCTGAAATGTCACCGTAAAAGCGGGACCTCCAGACCGATAACTGGTTCGGCGAGCTCGAAATCGGGAGCGAAAACGCCTAGTCCACGCCACATCTAATGTTTAAGCTTTGGCGTTACACACCCGCGCATTACCGCAGCATTAACGTTGACAGTCCCCCCGAGATGGTTTCTGCAGGAATTTTGATGCGTTGACATTCTTTGCGTACTTGATGCACTCTCTGAGGGCTATCTATCTATCTATCTATCTATCTATCTATCTATCTATCTATCTATCTATCTATCTATCTATCTATCTATCTATCTATCTATCTATCTATCTATCTATCTATCTATCTATCTATCTATCTATCTATCTATCTATCTATCTATGAATGTTTGTATAAACAGTTTTCCCCGCTTCCCTGGATCACACTGGGCCGTCTGTGATCCAAAGGCTAGCGCATCGGGGTGGCTGTGCTGCGGTAACAGGGTTCCAAGCAACCCATCGTACCAACTTGGGTCACTGAGCGCACGGCATTGTGTACGTACGTTCCGCCCTTGAACGAACCTCCTTCATGCCAGCTTGGCTCACTGCGCATGTGCAGCCCTTCAATGACCTTCTTTGAAGCCAACTTGGGGTAACCAGGTATGTGTCACCGCAAATGTACCGCTCTACAACGACGAAAAATATCTCAAGTTTCACCGACGCCGAAGTGCAATGAACATAACCCACAAATGTTACACAAGGACAACAAGCCCACGTACTATTAGCAGGCTGCGCCACAAATGCACTGGATGTGGGCTGCTCTTCAATGAACCTCTCGCCAACTAGGGTCAGTGAGTACGTGCCACCGAGTGTTGGGCCAACCGAAGGAACAATTCTCAGCGTTCGCAAGCAACAGCGTGCCACGCTTCTCGTCTCGGAGGCCACGCGCGGACTTCTCGGCCGTGCCACTAGATGGAGCAGCGTGTCCAGAAAGAAGCGCGAAAGAGGAGCCCTGTTTCCGCGTGAATCCCGTTTCACATGGATCTACGGCAGCTGCGTTTTTCGCATACTCGTTAAGCATTCTGACTGGCGATGACGTATGAGCGAGCTGCCTCCTATTGGTCGTCTGTTTCCACCGCTACAGTGGCTACCACTGCATCTGCGTGTTTTCGCAGAGAAGTTCAGCACGCCGAACATCGAAAAATCCCACGCACGAAGGGTCCGGCGGCCTATTTCCCGCAGCTGCGTTTTTCGCATACTCGTTAAGCATTCTGCCTGGCGATGACGTATGAGCGAGCTGCCTCCTATTGGTCGTCTGTTTCCACCGCTACAGTGGCTACCACTGCATCTGCGTGTTTTCGCAGAGAAGTTCAGCACGCCGAACATCGAAAAAGCGCACGCACGAAGGGTCCGGCGGCCTATTTCCCGCAGCTGCGAATTCGCAAGTGCGCTCCGGCGGCCTATTTCCCGCAGCTGAGAATTCGCAAGTGCGAATTCGCCGACAAAATCGCACCATGTGAAACGGGCTTGACGCGTTTCTCAGCGTTCGCAACACGGGTGCGCCATGCATTTCGGAGGCCACGCGCAAGCTTCGCGGTGCTGGCATTAGATGGCGCCGAGTGTTCCAAGGGAAGCACGAAAGCGGAATCCCGCTTGAGTACATACCTCATACACAACTGGTTTTGATGGGGCAGTGCGTTGCGTCGTTATATTGATTGAATGCTAAACGCATTAGCGTCGACAATCACCGTGAGATGGGTTCTTCCGCAATTTTCTTTTCCTAACCAATTATGAAAGAAAAAAAAGGAAGGCCGATGGTACAGGCCATTCTCACCGCGGACGTGTACCAGCCATATGGTTTAGGCGACAACAACAACACCGTGGACTCGGTATTTAATGCACATAAGTGCATTACACCTACTCGTTTATTCTTCCTTAACCCTTTAACTGGCAAGATCAGAAAGACTTGACCTAGAATGCTTTTATTGCTTTAGTTCTTCTTCACTTTGTTCAAATACATACCAATTGAAATATTAAATGGTTTCGTTAAAAACTAAGCGAGATAGAGTAGGTCATTATTATTGTTGACCAGGTGGTGACAGGTAAATGTATGGCTTAAAACTGGTCTTTTGCACTTGCTTTGGCAAGGTTAATGTGTGATCTTGAGATATGCCTTTATGAAGTTAAGGAATAAGAGCTTGCTTAAAAAAGAAAAAAGAATCGTTGGCGAGAATATGACTACCACGTGCGCAAAGAAGGTAACAACGAAGCCTTCAGGTTTTGTGACCAATACATCTGCTGCTGCTCCCGCTCGACATTTTATTGAACATCACTATTGAGCAGGTACATAAATAAAGGTAAATTGAAAGCACAGACTACTATTTGGATCTGTCAAGTTTTGCAGATATTTTGTTAGGTCAACAATATTGTTCAGCTGCCAGTTAAAGGGTTAATTCATCATATGCACACCACTGTTATAACTTTGGACATCTATTTTTCAGCTGAAGTACTTGGACCTATCGGTATTATGTGTGATTCGGTTCGGCAAATTGACTTCGATGGTATGTGCCATATTTTGAAGTCAGAAGCAGAAGAAGGCAAAGAAGACGAAGAAGAAAAAGAAGTAAAAGAGCTGCTACCGCCTACAAGTCGCCTACAAGTCGAGCTTGGCCAATCCCCCAGAGTGGGTATGTGCCACTAACACCAAGGCTCTACATCTACATCTACATCTACATCTACATCTACAAGTCGAGTGACTTCTACCTGCAATCAAGCGCCGTTAGCGCCTTCATTGTCCAGCTTGTCCCACACTATTTTCGCTTCCTCGAAACCACCGAGACTGGCCATGACCTCAGTGGTGGAACACGACGAGTTCGAAGACGGGGCATTTCAAGCCACACAGCCTGCAGCCGGTAATATTGTCGCGTATACCCTGTTGTAGAATATACGCTGAATGAGGATCCAGGCAAGCTTAAGCGTCGACGTGCGATGCCGAGACGAACCTCGTTCTCTTCTTCTCCAGTCCCCTTGCTGTGCCACACCATGTGGCATTACCCCCTCCTCAAAAAAAAAAAAAAAAGAAGGAAAACATACACAGGCTTGACGTGAGAGCGCCGAAATGGCCTAGGACGAACACATAGGTTGTAATAATCACTGTGGTGTGCGATGTAGTCACAAGGCACTGAGGGACGAGAAAGCCAAATTTAACCTAAGCGGCTGAAAACGTCGGATATTAGGGGCTATAGTACGGTTTCAACCGCACAACGTGCAAAATTTCAGATTGCAGTTGTCAACGTCGGGGAGGCTGGCTTCCGTCAGGAAGGATTTGCTGCAACACTAAGGTCCGAAGTAGAGACTCAAAAGCTTCTCAGACAGTCCTTTTCGGCGCACGGGAGTCCAGACCAAGACTTGATCACCAGGCGGGAACCCGACTTGTCGATGACGGAGATTGTAACGGCGCGCATCGATGCTCTGTTGTTTCTCTATGTGCACTCGGGCAAGCTGACGGGCTTCTTCCGCGCGTTTCGGCATCTTGGGCGAGATTGAGATGATCGATGTCGTCGCACGGCAGCATTGCTTCTAACATAGTCTGCACTTCTTGCGTAGCAGTGTTATAGGCAAACGTTACGTAAGTGAGTATCTCGTCCCATGCCTTGTGCTGTACGTCTACGCACATATGCATCATGTCAGTCATCGTTTTGTTCAGTCTTTCGGTCAAGCCGTTTCTCTGCGGATGATAGGAAGTTGTCCTTCAGTGGGTCGTGCAGCTGAGTTTAAAAAAGTCTTAAACGAGCTGTGCTTTAAAGGCTTTGCCTCGGTCTGTGATGACGTGCGATGGGGCTCCATGCCGTAGGACGATGCTCTGTATGAAACTCTGGGCAACCTCGGAAGCTGTGCCTCGAGGCAGCGCCTTTTCCTCAGCATACCGCGTTAAATAATCTGTGGCAACGATTATCCACCTGTTGCCAGAAGATGACTGCGGAAACGGGCCCAGAAGATCCATGCCGACCGGGTCGAAAGGTTTGCCAGGTGGGTCAATCGGATTCAGCAATCCCGCAGGCTTCACAGCTGGCGACTTTCGGCGCTGGCATTCACGGCAGGCTTGGACGTACCGCTTAACACACTCGGCAAGCTTCTGCCAGTAGTAGGATTTGCGCACTCTATCAAGCGTTCGTGTAAAACCCAAATGGCCAGACGGAGGCTCGTCATGACAGGCGAACAAAACTTCGGCACGGAGGTCTGCTGGAACGACCAAAAGGTAGGTGTTCTTGGTGGCAGCGGAGTTGTTCTTATACAAGACGCCATGTCGTAAACAAACAGATGACCATCCTCGAGCGATATGCGGCGGTATTGATGGGTTTCGTCCTTCCAGATGTTCGAATATAGGGCGTAGTGCGTCGTTTGCGAGCTGCCGTGTTGACAAATCGGTAACGCTTACGGCCCCCAATGAAAGCGCCGTCGTCCTCAATGTCTTGGTCGGTAGTGTCGATAGGGGCGCGCGAGAGGGTGTCAGCGTCTTCTTGTATGCGGTCCGACTTGTACACGATGGCCACGTCGTACTCCTGCAAACGTAGACTCCACCGTGCCAGTCGTCCAGAAGTGTTCCGCAGATTTGCAAGCCAGCATAACGAGTGATGATCGGTTACAACTTTGAATGGGCGGCCGTAGAGATAAGGTCGAAATTTGGCCAGCGCCCATACGACGGCAAGACACTCTTTCTCTGTGGTGGTCTAGTTGGTCTCTGCACGCGATAGCGTGTGACTTGCGTATGCGATCACTCTTTCAATACCTTCCTGCCATTGTATAAGCACCGCACCGAGAATAACGTTACTGGCGTCTGTAAGGACTTCCGTACGTGTGCGCCTCCACGTGAAAGTGGGCCAAAACTGGTGCCGACACCAGACGGTGTTGAAGCTCAGTGAAAGCAGTCTCTTGCTCTGCGGCCCAGATGAACTCGCCTCACGATCGTCCCTCGTGAGCCGAGTCAGCGACTCCGCCATCTTCAAAAAATTTTCGATGAAACGCCGGTAGTATGCGCAAAGGCCCAGGAAGCGTCGGACACCCTTGTTGTCGGTCGGTGTTGGAAACGCGGCTACAGCGGCAGTTTTCGCGGGATCAGGGCTAACACCTTCCGCGCTGACCACGTGTCCCAGAAACATCAGCCATCTGTAGCCGAAATGACACTTCTGAGGCTTGAGGGTGAGGTTAGCCGATCGGATGTCTTCGAGAACTTGCCGCAGTCGTTTCAGGTGGTCGTCAAATGTCGCCGAAAAAACAACCACGTCGTCGAGGTAGCTTTGCCACTTCAGACCAGCGAGAATGGTGCCCATCATTCGCTGGAAAGTTACTGGTGCCGAACAGAGACCGAAAGGAAGTACTCCAAATTTGTAAAGGCCATCTGGAGTGACGAAAGCAGTTTTTTTCGCGGGCTCATTCATCTACCTCAATTTGCCAGTAACCGCTCTTGAGATCGAGAGACGAAAAATACTTAGCTCGCCACAACCTGTCTAAAGAGTCATCGATACGTGGTAGTGGGTACACGTCCTTCTTGGTAACATCGTTCAGGCGTCGATAATCGAAACACGTCGATAACACAGAAATGAAGCGTTCCGCATTTTTCTTGACCAGAACGACCGGGAAGGACCACGGACTGTGCGGAGGCTGAATGATACCATCATCTAGCATCTCCTTGACTTGGGCTTGAATCACCTCACGTTCTTTCGGCGAGACACGATAAGGCTGTTTTTGATGGGGCGTGCGTCGTCGGATGTGATTATTCGGTGCTTCGTGATTGGCGTTTTGCCCACCTCAGTAGACCGAGCGAAGCACGCGCGGAATTCGTTCAAGAGTTCATGCAGTGCGTTCTTTTGGTCGTCCATAAGCTCGATACATCGATGTCTGAGCGAAACGTCGTCTGTGTCCACTTCAGAAGAAAAACACTCGACAATCTCCGTTGATGGTTCCGCGTAGGCGGCGGCAGTGCCACAAAAAATGCGCCGATGCTCAAAAGTAACGTTGATGCGAGACGAACACCGCTGTCTGGCTATCACGAAGTTACACAAGGTTTCGCACTGCTCAAATACCCTGGGTCAGCAGCATAGAAATGTTGCCTTCTACAATGGCTTCACCGTCTTGTAGCACGTCGGACTTGACCGGAACCATAACACTCGCACGCGGTGGTATCGCGATGCTGTTGTCCGAAATGCGAAGTGCGGATTTGTATCAATGGCGTCGGTCTGTTGCACTTTGTGTCGAGAAAGTGATGCAGCGCTCGCGGAGGTCAATAATGGCGCCATATTCCCGAAGAAAGTCCATCCCAAGAATTGAATCGCGGGAACACTCGCGTAGAATCAGACAAGTGGCGAGAAAAGCAGCACCGCGAATTTCTACTCTGGCGGTACATAAGCCAAGCGGTGTGACGACATGTCCACCTGCCATACGACCCATCCCAGGGCAACGTAACTTTTTTCAGAACGCTCGCCAGTTTGCCACTAAGAATGGAGTAATCGGCACCGGTATCTACAAGTGCTCTGTTGGCTGCTTCTTCGCCGCTTGTATTTTCTTTTGAGTTTTTGTGGAGCCCAAGTTTGTGGTCCACAAAAACTTTCTGCTGTGAATCAACACAGGTATGTCCAGTGGCATCTTGTTCACGGGAACTGGTACTGGCGTCATCGTGTTTTCGTTGTTCTGCGGTCGTCCTGACGACACGAGGTCTTCAGCGTGTCGAGTATCAGCGGCCCCGCCTCGGAAGGTCGCTGACGTCAGTTTTCCCGGCGTGCACTTGGGTGATCTCCCTTGTCTCGTCCACGAGGTGGTATCACGAGCAGGGAAATATCGTCGCGGTCAGGGTGAGCGTGACTGCCGCTGCGATGTGTCCGGCGTGCGCTGCTGGTCGAGGAATTCTGCGATGTCGGGAGACCTTTGGCCGAACCAAGGTCGAAGCGAATCGATAGAAAAACCCCGCAGTCAGAGTCGTCGGTAAGGGCACTCCCGATACACATCACCCGCTTCGCCGCAGTGGTAGCACAGCGGTCGTCGATCGGGCGCTCGCCAAACCTCCGATTTTCTCGCGGGTATTCGGCGGTCGTCGAAGTACGGTAGCGGGGTTGTCGGAGCGGCTTGCGCCACCTGCAACGCGACTGGCGACGCAACATAAGTGGGTGCGAAAGCTTGGGCAGGGCTTATGTTTCTGCGTAAGTCTTGCGCCGGGACTCGCTTGGCAGAGGTGATGCTTCACTACTGGAAAGAGATGCCTACAGTACCTGCTGTACTTCGTTGCGTACGACGGTGGCAAGGGAGCTGACTGGAGGTGGCGACGTACCGTGGTGCTTCTGCAGCTCGTCGCGAACCACGGAGTGAATCAGCTCGCAAAGCAAGGCGACGTCGCACCCGAAGCCTACCGGCGTATCCGGAGTGCAGGCAGCATTGACTTGCCGGTACATGTTCGACCGTTGCTGAAGCGTCTTCATCGCGGTGGCTTCGGTGAGGAACTCTGCAGCAGTTTTGTATGTATTCCAAACAAGACCGCGAAAGAGCTGCTCCTTTACGCCTCTCATCAGATGACGCACCTCTTCCGACATGCTCGGGTGGGCACGCTGAAAGAGACGCGTTATGTCCTCCACGTACATCGTGACACTCTCGTTGGGCTTTTGAACGCGTGATTGGAGGGCTCGCTCCGCTTTTTCCCGGCGATCGGGGCTTGATTAAGTCTCCAGTAGCTTGCGCTGAAACTCGGGCCAGGATGGAAGGGCACTTTCGCGGTTCATAAACCACGTGCGATCACCATCCTGGAGGTGGAAGTAGACGTGCCTGAGTTTGGCGTTGTTGTCCCACTCGTTACACGCAGCCACACGCTCGAACTCAGCCAGACAGTCTTCCACGTCTTCAAATGTGTCGCCATGAAAAGCCGTTGGCACTTCGGGGGTTCAGCACCATTAGGTAAGTCGGTGTCACCCTTTCCGTAGAATTCGCAGTCGTCGCAGTCATCACTTGCTCCTGGAGGTTTCCAAATTCTGGGGCGAGACCTCGGATTCGCCGGCTTGTACGGTGAACTGGAGTCAGCTCCAATTGTGGGGTGAGGTTCTTGCTGCCCAGTGGAGTCTCCTGCATAAGTTGAGCGTACCCAGCAAGCTCCACCAAATTGTAGCATATACCCTGCTGTAGAATATACGCTGAATGAGAATCCAGGCAAGCGTAAGCGTCGACTCGCGATGCTGAGACGAACCTCGTTCTCTTCTTCAGTCCCCTTCTGTGCCACACCATGTGGCAATATATAAAGCAGACAAGAGGCCGTCGCACCACACCCCTTTGCTTCTGCTGGGTATTTTCCATGCGTCCATTCTGCGAGCGCCCAAAGTTCAGCGACTTCAGCTTTATAGTCGGCCACGCTGAAAGTTTTCAGTGCGCATAGTAACCAAGCTACAAAGCATGGGGTGTCGACTTGTCCATGTACGGTTGTTTGTGAGACGATCAACGCACAACCAGCTTCTCAGGCGGGCGGCACTGAATGTCGCACCCGGGTCGGCCACCTGGCTGACGATTATCCAGTACCAATTCAAAACGTGCTGCAGATCACGTACAGACCTATGTTTTAAAGTGACACTAAAGGCAAGCATTAACTCAACGTGGAATGCTAAAATACGATCACAGAAACTTCTAAACGGTTGTTTCGTGCCAAGAAATTTTTTGTGTTTTTTTAATGAGAAAATTGTGTCTGAAGCGTCCTCGTACCTCTAGCGCCATTCAAATCGCCCGCACTCCCAATCGAGGAGTGGTGACGTCATGGTCTCATAGTGGGGTTCTGCCGCCGGTGAGTAAAACGTCGCCCGCAGACGGCGATACAGAGTTTTGGGGGAAAACGCCGACACGCGGCCAGGAACAGAGCTAAGACAGAGCCGACGGCAGTGCGAAAGCGTAAGGAAAAGCGTGCGCCGAATTGCAAACGTGATGATCGTCGACGCTCGTCGCAATGAACCTTGTTGGCGACACTGACAATGACACAATGGCTCGCGATGCTAGGCTCGATTGCAGCGATTTAAGCTCCGACGAGCGTCACATGCTGCTGAGGGCTTCCGCTGACGGTGTCGCAAACCGCGCAGCCTGCGTGACTTCAACATGAGTGAGGTGCACAAAAAAAAAAAAAAAAAAAACGCTAAGTGACGAGGCAACCGTCACTCTTTTGGATCTTGTTGAGGGATTCATAGCACTATGGCATATAGGGCACGCCGAGTATGCAAACGCGCAGCTGCTAATAAACGTTGGAGTCGAGAGTAAGCAGGCGGATTCCGCAAAAGGCGGTCCGGCTGTGCGAATGCGACCTAACTCGGCTTCGCCGGATTCAAGTGCTGACGTCACTGTTTGTCCGCGGAGCAGGCGGGATTTTGCCCTCGCGTGTGTATCCACCTTAAACGCAGGCTGCGCGGTCTGAGTAAATAGAAGTGCGCGCGCAACCACGACTCGCCTTTCCCGCTGCATCACAACAAAAGACACGCGGTCACTGCTGCACAACGAAATCACACGTGGCTCCAAGCCGATAACACGCCATCGTAGCCACGCCAATGCGTCCGATGTTATCAGATTTGACGCTGACTACGCTAAATTGAGGTCAGACGACCGCCAAACGGACGGATGGAAATACCGGCGAGCATTTTCAATCCGGACAGCGAGCGGAGGAGCCCGGACTAGGCGAGGGCGGCACGTTTTGGTGACGTGCGCGTCACGTGATACGCCATCCGCTGCGAAAATTCCTCCTCCGTCCGGTCGTGTGAATCCACCTTTAAGCTCTCCCCGAAAAAGTAAATGGAAGCCAACAAAAAAAAGCAAGCTCATATCAGCGATCGCGTCGGAGCTCGGTTTAACGGCCACCTGTCTCTAAAGCGATGTGTCTCTGAATGTATGACGTAGTGCGTGCCGTTATCTGTGCCTGATAAGTCGACCAAGTGGAAAGGGAAAGCGCTCGTGCCACTGCTCACGCGTTCGTCGTGTTTTTCACAGTGGCTCCGTTTACGGGGGCCTCGTTTACGGGGATATGAGCCATTGCTCAAGGGGGTATGTCAGGCGTACGTGAAGAACAGATTTAACACAGGTGATCCGCGAATATGTGTGCGCATTTATCGTCACAATGACCACCGATCAGAACGCTAAATATGTTCGCACGTTTGTGCAAAATTCTGCGTCACCTCTGTGTCGTGCGCTAAACAGCTTCGCTGGTCATCAACTTTCAGAGTGGTCTGGCTCATGATTTTTTAAGCGTGTGCTGCTCTAATGCGCCCGCATCGCAAAATAATGAACAAAACGTGCTAAGCTGCAATGCAACTGTATCATAGGGGCATGAAGGAGTAGCGCCAGAAGGGATTATGAACTTTTCTATTAAGCGTGGCGCATCAACTGTTTCTCCTTCTTTCTGGGGTTTTACGTGCCAAAACCAGTTCTGATTATGAGGCACGCCGTAGTGGAGGGCTCCGGAATAATTTTGACCACCTGGGGTTCTTTAACGTGCACTACAACGCAAGCACACGGGCGTTTTTGCATTTCGCCTCCATCGAAATGCGACCGCCACGGTCGGGATTCGATCCCGCAACCTCGTGCTCAGCAGCGCAACGCCTTAGCTAACTGAGCAACCGCGACGGGTAACTGTTTCTCCTTTTTTGGGACCATGTGCATTACAGTGCATGTGGACTACAGCGGCATATGTTATAAAAAAGACGCGTCCGAGTTCACGCGCACTTTCTGCCTATAATGAGGGAAGCTTTCACTGAATTAATCGCGACAGGGGCGGTGTCACACGTGCGGGAAAAGCCTAGCAGACGAATCTTGCGCTTCCGAGTGAAATTTGTGCGCATGCGCTACTCTTGCTGATCTCGTCGGTTCCCACCGTTAGAAGGCGCTGACCGGCCGGCCTGTCATAAAGCCCCTATATATAAAAAGTAGCGCCATCCACTTCCCTCCTCCTCCGTTCCACTATCGCGGTCGGCGCGACCAGCGCGATCGAGGCGCGATATCGACAGTGACGCCGCCTGCGTCGGGCCTGCCGTGGCAGTCGACAGCTAACGCGCTACCAGAGGAAATCCGAGGAAAACTTCGATCGCGCCCTGCGGAGACGTTTTTGAGGCGCGATTTTGCTTCGTCAGTCAGTAACTGGTCTTAATAATGCCGTTTTGGAAGTAGCAACGCGACGATGCGAGACGGCGCAAATATCAAGTGTCCAGCAAGCGTTTGCGCACGCCGGATGGTAAACAAAAAAAGCCTTTTGCCCTCGCCTTGTCGGTTGCGGCAACTTAAGGCGCAGCAGCATGCCATCACAACGAAGTTCTTGTCCCTAACACGTTTGATCCGTTTGTGCGTACAGCACTTTCGTCGCACAGGCCCGAGAATGGCAGTCGGAGCGCGCTGGAAAGAAAAAAATATACAAAAGCGCGACGCGAACTTCCACGTGACACGGATTGGCCAATGGGGGAGCGGAGGAGGCTGGGGCGACAGGAGGCGGCTAAGAGAGGGCGAGGAGGAAGTGCCGGGGTGAGCGCGGTGGCGGCAAGATCTAAGAATGGCGCTACTTTTATAAATATAGGGGTTTTAGGCCTGTCAGCGCTCCGCGCGGGGCTGCTAAAAATCGCTCGACTGTACAGCAACAGCCGCTTTGCTGCGAAATCGCTTTCGTCGTCGCTGTGTTGCCGCTGACTGAAGCTTTCCGGTCTGCTCAAATTAGTCGAGCTCGACGAATTACACCGCGCTTTGAGCGGCTCGAGTGTTGCACGCCTCTTGCGGTGATCTGGTGCATCTTGCGCATGCGAGAAGGTCTTCTATAATTATGACCTCAGCCGATAATGGTGACCTTAGGTGAGCAGCCGCGCATTCGGCCAATGACTGTGAAATCCGTGAATGTGGCTGTCACTGGTCTGAAAGAAGTACGAAAGGATCCGGCTGCTCCTTGTGCCCCAACGATGATGGGTTTAAGGGCCGCTTCACCGACTGTTGTGAACGTAAAGTGCACTACATGCTAAGTTGGGCTGGTTGGTACATGCCTAAAGAAAACGAGTAACAGCGCTGAACAATTGGACGTGAATGGAACCACCTTCCTACCTCTATCGCTGCCATTATCGACACTAAGTTCAGAAGTGCCATGTATTTTCATAAATTGTATTATTGCACACTTGTATATATATATATATATATATATATATATATATATATATATATATATATATATATATGTATGTATTAACCACTCCTTTCTGTAATCCCCTGGGGTTCTGAAAGTATTTGTAATAAATAAATAAATGAATAAATAAATAAATTGCGGCTGTTCTAGTTGGTAACCCATCATGATAATTAAGAGCGCAAATAGGCACCCAAGCGATATTTAAGCGATCGACTACGGCAACACGCACAAAAAGTAAAGAAAAGATAAGTATGCGCAGCTTGTTGCACATGTCGAATGTTGTAGCTGTGAGCCGTGGGTTCGTGACACGTAGACTCATTTTGACGTGACACGGCAAAATTACAACAGCACGTGCTGCTCTAGAAGATTTTTTTCTTTTTTTCCTTCGAAAGAGCTAGCAGCAGTGTATCAGTGAACCATCTGTATCCTTGCCTGTGTTGAATTGTCGTTGACTATAGCCTTTCTGATAGTGATTATGACATTTTTTCCCGCACGTGAGCAACTTTCGGCGTAAATATTGGCTTACATACAAGCAGTGAAACTGCTGCAGGTGAGCGCTGTATTACATGTGATCAAAATACTGGCGGATTTTCTGCTAACTGTCAAAAATGTCTACCTGGTATTATTCGCGTAACATAATCCACCAGTATTCAATACTCAGCTCGGGTTATCCGCACAACCTGTTCATGGAGATCGGTAATATTTCGATGCTATATTACGATTGTGAAACTTGCCGTGAAAACGTCTGTGCTGTCCTGCCAGGCACTGCACGTCTTTCGCCCTTTCTCATCCCGAGCTCTGGTCTCCCATACTGCAGCCGACAAGGAAGGAGCAACGACGTTCGCAACACTACTTTTGATGTTCTCGAACACCTGCAATTCCGCAAAGAAACAGCGACACTTGTACTTTTTGAAATGAAGGAATTCCCTTATCTCATTTCTAGCTTCTCGTGGCTCAGTAGGATGAAATTTTCATAAAATTTATAAGTGGCAACATACTTCAGTGATTGCCAACATAAACAGCTGGGTTCCAAGGATTACAACGCTATTTTGTAAAAAAAAAAAAAAAAAAAAAACATAACAGTGCAATGCCAAGTTGCGATGCACAGATGGTCATCCTGCTTCGCTAGTGTTTGTCGTTGTGACCTTCACACCACATGCACAGACACCATTCCTCTCAGACTGAGGGGCGGACAAAAAAAAAGTTTCTGAATATGCGCGACCATTTTTTGATAGCGTTATAAACGAGTTTGGCTAGACATCCGTATTGTACCTATGAAGCCCTTGACACTTCTTCCAATAGAACTCATTATAAACAATTGACGCGGAGCTACCTATAAGCATGCTTCATATATGCCTTATATTGAGTAGCTGAAATTGCCTTGAAGTGCTTTCAACGAAACGGTCATGCATAAAGTTCTCATTATGTCTTCGCTTTTAAGTCCGACGTGAAATAGAGGTTCTGGCTATGGTGCGGCAACGAGATGATTGCGGTGTTGTTTGCGTAACCTAAAAAGCGTACGGCCTAAGAAAACTCGGTTTCCAGCTACTAGTTTCCCAAGGTAAAGTGTATGCTCTGGAGAAAGAAAGAGGCCACGCCCAATTTACCATGCTCATGACAAAGCTTAGCGAGAAAAACCAGTGCCCCAATTCATAATTGAAAATAATATAAATTTATATTATATATATAATATATATTTATATAATATATATATATATATATATATATTTATAATATATATATATTATATATTGAAAATATATAATATAATATAAATTGAAATATAATATAATATTATTGTGGTTTTACGTGATAAAACCACGATCTGATTATGAGGCATGCTTCTGGAATGCAGGTAACTTTGATATACTGGGTCTTTCAGCGAACACTTTCAAAACCTTTTAGAGTCGCCGGTGGCAGATAGCTTCTCGTGGCTCAGTAGGATGAAATTTTCATAAAATTTTCAAGAGTGGCAACATACTTCAGTGATTGCCAACCTTAAAAGTGAAATTCCAGTTCATGACCTGGCCTACTCGAAGCGGCGGACGTTACTTTCACAAAAAAAAACTGAAGTGCATATTCGACGAAATAACTCTAATTATCTTTTAACTCAATAAATAAGGCCCATACTGCAATATACAAATTCTGGCCGTGGAGTTCGCAAGTCGGATCTACTTGGGACAAATTCTCAGGATGATACCAGTTTTGAGATAATTCCCAAACTTTGTGGAGGAATGCATAGGCGGTCCAGTTACTTTCTTAACAAAACGTCGTTTTATGCATACAAGCACAAAAGCAACTGGAACTCCAATGCATTTCTCCACAAAGTTCGGGAATTACTGTTGCCAAACTGATGTCATCCTCAATTGGTTCCAAGTGGATCCGCCTTGCGAACTCCATGGTCAGAATTCCTAGATTGTAGTATGCGGCTTAGTGTAATTAGTTAAAAACATAATTGATTTTTCGCAAATCCATTACGCATTTCCGTTTTTTTTGTACAAGCAATGTCCGCCTCTCAGAGTAAACTAGGTCATGAACTAAAAATGTGCTATCTGCCACCAGCAACCTTTGAAAACTTTTTAAATGTTCGCTGAAACACCCGGTATATAACAGTAACCTGTATTCCAGAGATGTGTCTCATAATTACATCAAGGTTTTATCACGCAAAACCACAGAATTTATTTTTACGTTGAATTGGGGCCTACGCTAATGTTCACAATATATACCACAGCAGGCTGCATTTCAAATAGGTGACGAAGTCAACTCCTTCGGATCGATGAAAACCATGTATTATTCCGCAAGAAGAAAGTTCTGCGATATAATCCGTTGTGAGCGATACAGATTCGTCGGCCTTTTCTTATAGAATATGGTCACAATGCAAAGGTAGCGAGACCCTGGACAGAGAGCTAATAACATCACATTCACTCTCACTCACATAACATACTTACCAGGACACTTTTTTCATCCCAGCCGAATGCTTCGCATTCCGCCATCACTATTATCACCTGAAGTCTGGAAGGAAAAGATTGTATCACAATTAATCTATTTAGGCCATGCCACACGCGAGAAGTACTAATACTTGGATGGTTACTTTTTCCTCCACGTGCTCTATATGCGAGTACTTATTCGGTGTTCTGCGACATGCCGAAGCTAAGCCAGTAGAGATCTCCCGTCAAGTTTCTCCGTCAACGCCAACGGTTGTCTTTCGCTTGCCGGAGCGAGTAGAAGTCACACGGGTGGTCACGCCCGTCCTCTCCTCTTACCGCTTTGTGAGCTGCACCCCGCTCGCGTTGCGGCTGGTCACAACAGATGTATAAATGTTTAGCAAACGATAGTGTGTCTAGCCGTTGTTGGTGACGGAAGGGGGGTGCAATTGATTCCCTAAAGGCTCTGTTAATCTCGGGAGCATAATTTTTCGTGAAAACAGCTAGATGATTTCTAAATATTCAGAGTCCTTCCACTACTGTGAAGATGCAAGCCAGCGAAGCTGTGACTGTGGTGGATCTGCTGTAGACAATATTGCCCCCACGATGAGAAGAGGCATATTGTCATTGGCATCAACCAACCGAACATGTCTATCATGAACGTTTCGATGTCTTTCCTAGGCGTTGCAGGGGTAACGTACACAGTCGAGATCACCGTGCCGTGAAAGCGTTTTATAAAAGCCGGCTATGCTAATAGCGGCGCGCACACAAGCGCTACCGCGCTCACGTGGTCGCCAGGCCGAGCTACGTCACGTAATAAGGAAGCAAACGTAAGATTCGGCGAAAACCGCGGTATAACGATTTAAGTTTTAAAACGCCAGGAACCCGGCGTTTTCATACGACTCCACGAGGTGGCACCGAAGTGGAGGGACACTTAGGGGCGCAAATTACCACCCCGTCTCAAAGGGGACGCTCATAGCATCCGTCTATCCAACCACCCATCCAGCAAAGCAAAGCCTCGCTAGCCTTCCAGCAGGGCTCAACTCGCTGTCGGGCGCAGCTTCCAGCAGGCTCGACGCGCTTGCTCGCACCGGGCCCAACTCTACTCAGGGGGGAACGGGGCATAAGAGGTCGAGTGGCGCAAGAGAAGAGATAGCGGGGGCTCAGGCGATCGGGAGTGAGGAGGGGCCGTGCGCTCAAAAAGATGACGAGGCTCGAGCCAATCCTGATGATCTTTTTCTACACGCGGACACGATACCGGGGAACCTAGCCCTTAATAGCATAGCTAATTAGAAGTCAAGTAAATATAAGGAGATTAGAAGGGCCTTTCAAGACATGAACCGGGGAAAAGCGGCTGGGCGAACAATGGCACCAACTTTGGGCGAACAGGTCGCTCAAAATTGGTACCAAACGGGAGCCTATGCAGACTCCATTCTTTTGCGACAACTACTCACTGTGCCTAACCACTGTGCAGCACAGGTACATACGCAGCAATTTCATAAAATCGGCAACACTGGTGACGATGTCATTCTTGAAGCGAAAACGACATGCTGATCGATGCCCTCCTGTAGTACGACGGCAAGATCATCTCGGGGAAGGGAATAAAACATCCTTAATGTCCACCGAGAAGGCGAACATTCCGGGAGTGCAAGACTTGGCCAAGTACAGAAAAACCTGAGATGGGCTGCGGACCGAAAACGGGTCTTTCACTTAAGGTACTAAGTTAATGCGCCACTATCGATACAGTCAAGCTCGGGAATTTTTTTAAAACTTCACGATGATGCGCATTGGCCCCTTATGAGTCAGCTCCTCTTCACTCGCCTTCACCGAGAAGGAATAGAGATATCTACTTAACTAATCATTATGTGAGTGTTAGTTTTACCTTCGGACTACAGCGCGACTGGCAGGTAAACCGCTTCCTCCTTTCGTACTTTCCTTTCACCTTTATACCCTCCCGTTTCAAGTTAAATATTTTTGCACGGACAATAAAGCAAGCATTGGCAGTCAACGTTCATCCGGTGTTCTTCATTCTGTCGGTATTGTTAGCGCTGTTTTTTTCCACCATGAATAATTTCGACTTACTTTTATCATGCCGATAAAACACTTGAGAGTGGAAAAGTACCGGTTGCTATGAAACGTAAAACCATTACACACGCAGACAAAATTGACGATCTATTCCACTCAGTGGAGGTGGATGATGAGCGAAGCTGTTTAGCGCACGACACAGATGTGACACAAGTTTGAACAAAGGTACTCACAAAGGTAAAAATTGTTCTGATTCATCGTGACGATAGGTACGCACACAAATTCACGTATCACTTCTGTTATTAAATCTGTCCGTCACGTAAGAGAATGGCTCATACCCTGAAAATGCGGCCTCCCCATTAGGACGACAGAAGTGAAATTCTACGCTGGAATGAAGAGCGGCAACGGAGCCAGCTATGTAAGAAGACGACAACGAACGCGTGAACAGTGCAACGAGCGCGTTCGCGCGGTTGCGCCGAGGGGTGCCAGAGTCAGCTGTGGAAGACGGCGACGACGCTCGAGCCATTGCTGATAATGATAGTTTTTTGCTCAACAGAGCCAGCTGTGGAAGACGACGATGACGATGAACGTGCGAGAAGTGAACCTTGGACAGGGGCTTCATCTAGTTTGGTACTGGCTAACGTCAACAAGTCATCGCCGTAGTTCGTGTTCCCGCGTGTTCTAGGTGATCCTGCAGCGAGCGCGGACATCTTCGGCGGACATTCTTAGTGTCTGGCCCATCTGGGACCAGAATATCGTCATTGCCACCACTCAAGACGTCAATGCGGCGAACGCGCTCGCTCGTGAATTTACACTTGGCAGCGCGGAGCAAGCGGACGCGCCTCACATCGGCTCCGGCAATTTCCCTCCGATTTACCGAAAATTTCAAGGGACCCCGTGAAATTTTGCGTCTACTAGACGGATAACATCACCCGGCGCCCGAAGATACCGCTGTGGACCAGGTGGGCCAATTTTTGGGCCTTTGAGGCCCATTTTTGTCTTTGCCACTTCTCCCAGCTGGGCCTAACACCCCGGAGTCGGTCTCCATCGTTCTCCGCGGCTGCCATGGCGGCCTCTGCTTGGCGCGGGTACGATCCCGAGACGATGACATGGTCAGAAATCGTCGCAGAAGCCCCGTCTTCGCTTGAAACTTCCACTCCGAAAGAGAAGATAGTGGATGAAGGCCTTTTCTGGTTGGTGGCACTTCGTAAACGCCAGCAACGCCCGAACGCCTCGGCGGTCAACGGACTCTCCATAAGTGCCGGTGTTTCTGTGCCTCCGAATACTGCAAGGTCCAACCCTCAGCTCTCGCAAGCAGCAGGGTCGAAGAAATGGCGGCCCACCGCTATACCTCGACTCCGCAAAGAAGATTTCACGATCGTCATCAAGCCCAGAATGACGATCTCCCTGAAGACGGCCCTGCAGAACGGTGAGCTTGGTGCTTTGCTCTCTGCCTATGTAAATCCATCTTCGGCGGACATTCTTAGTGTCTGGCCCATCTGGGACCAGAATATCGTCATTGCCACCACTCAAGACGTCAATGCGGCGAACGCGCTCGCTCGTGAATTTACACTTAATGCTTCCAAAGGCCCCATCCCAGTGGTCGGACACGCCAAAGTCAACGGTGAAGTCCGCAGGGGGATTATTACGGTCCATGAGCAGGAAACTTCTACCACCTTGAAATCTAAAGTCCAGTGGCGCGGAGGAGAGATAGCTTTCATCCGCAAGCTGGGGAAGTCGACGATTGCCCTGCTCACCTTCGTGGGGCACAGAGTACCGCGTTACCTGCACTATAACAGTGTGGTGACTGTGGTGTGCGAATATAAGCGGACTATTCCCGCGTGTTTCCGATGCGGCACCATCGGTCACCGTCCGGACTTATGCCCGAATCCTCAAGACAATCGCTGTGGACACTGCGGCGAAACAGTCGCAGTCCTCGAAGACGGCAACATGGCGCCCCACGAGTGCACTCCTTCCTACATTGTGTGCGGTGGCGGTCATCTTACGGGCTCGCAAGACCGCAAAGCCAAATTCCGACGGCTGCAACAACCGGGCAACCCGACCGGTCAACGAACCCAACCTCGGACTGCAGTGCCCTCGGGTCCTGTCACCACTTCAAAAGCTCCCACGCCTAGCAACAAGACGACGAAAGGCACAACCGGACCAGCGCGACCGGCGGGCACCTTGCCTGGACGTGCCCCCAAGTCTCCTCGGTCAACTAACCCGAAAGCGTCACAGGATCCAGATGCCCCTACATTCCAAGACGGGGATTTCCCGGCTCTCCAGGGCCCTCCGTCTGGCGCATCAAAGAATACGTCTCAGCCCAAGGTAGGCAGCCGAGACGGGCCTCCTCCGCCTCCCCGCACTCCTCTACCTTCTCCCCCACCAAAGCTTCCTCCTCATCCACCCCTTAATTCTGACGTCGCGGACCTCCGCCGCGAGCTCGAGACTCTCCGGGCACAAAATGCTCAACTGAACGCCAAATTCACGCGCTAGAAACGGCTCGGTCCTCCCCGCCCCCAGCACAGGTAGCTCCGGAACCGATGCAAGTGGTGCCGGCGGACCCGACACCCTCTAGCTCCGACTTGCGTTTCACCGCCCTCGAAAACGCCCTTGCCGAGTTGACGACTCAGATATCAAATTTTGGCCAAATCCATGACAGCCTTCTCAAGTCAGTCACAGCCACAGTTACAGCCGCCATGACGGCCAACATTAGGACATGGCTAGAGTCAAACCCCCGGCTTCTACGCCGAACGGGACGCCTCAAAGACGCGAGCCGCCTATCAAAATTCACCCGACCCATCGATCTAACCGAACTCTCGGAGGAGCCGGAATCGCTCCCGCTGCAGGTGACGGAACCTGGGCCGGCTCTCCAAGGCAATCTCCCTTCAAATCAACATGGTTGCGCCCCCTCCCAACCAACCCCCTAGAGGGCGGCGCCCCCCGCAAAGACAGCAAGCTCTCTTGTACAGTGGAATTGTCGGGGTTTCAAAGACAGGACGAAACGCGCCCACTTAAGGGCGTACATTGACAATCTCGAAATCCCCACCGCAGTCCTTGCGCTGCAA
This sequence comes from Dermacentor silvarum, assembly GCF_013339745.2. Taxonomy (NCBI): domain Eukaryota; kingdom Metazoa; phylum Arthropoda; class Arachnida; order Ixodida; family Ixodidae; genus Dermacentor; species Dermacentor silvarum. Next base: position 125,072,814 of record NC_051163.1, on the reverse strand, counting down.
GAAACCGGAGCTGCGGTTAAGCTCTCGGGCTTTAACGCTTTTGAGCGAGACCCGCCCACCTGTCTCCTAGTCAATAAAGGCTACACAGCACAGGAGGTTGATCTCGACCTAAATCTGGAATATTCGTACGTGATGGTCTGTCCTTCCCCTGCGGCGAACAGATAGTCCCGCACACATACTTAATATATACTGCCCCCCGAAACTACAGAACGTCACTTTTTCTAACATCTTTAGCGCAGCGCTAAGGATCGCGGGTCGTGATCCCCTGATGATAGTGGGCGATTTTAACGCCCCCTGTCCCATGTGGGGCTATCGCCAGGAAGATCCGCGTGGTCGTAAGTTGGCGGGACTTATATCTACGCTGGGCATCACTCGGGTCGGTCGCTGGGACCGACCCGGTCCACTCAACACGTGTAGGAAATTCCGTCACTCGGGACACCTGCCCCGACCTTACCCTCACGAAACACATCCGACACGCAGACTGGATCAACACCGAGGACACACTCGGCAGCGACCACTGCATACTGAACACTCATTTACACTCGACCCTTACATCGCCCCTTTGCACAAGCCAAACTTCCCGACTGGAATGCTTTCCGCCAGGCCCTCCCCGTAACTTCTCTCTTGGAACAAGACTACTCCACTTGGGCACACGGACTCGTGCAAACACTCAGTTCACACGAAAAGCAGATACAGCTTACGGAACGTGCACCGGACGTGGATAACCACCTGATGCACCTCTGGGAAGCTCGCCGCAGCCTAACCAAACGATGGCGGCGGCAGAAACACAATCGTAAACTCCGCCCTCGCATCTCTGACCTTGCTCAGCAAGCAGCCGAGTACGCTGCCCAGCTCGCCGACACTAACTGGGTAGATAGATGTAACAGCGCAGCAAGACAGATGTCGAGCCGCAACACTTGCGGCTCTTCAGGAGCCTCATAGACCCTACACAAACACGATCGGAAACCCAGAAACACCTTACTCGCGCACTACACAACTTTCAAGGAAACACGGAGCAGCTAGCGAACGCGTTGCGCTCACAATACCTCAATCAGGATCGAGACCCGCGAGGGAAGGATTATTCGTATGCAGGCTGCGATAATCTGTAAATGGATCAGCCTTTCCAGTTTCACGACCTTCGCGCGGCTCTGGCACAAATGCGCAGGGGGACGGCGCCCGGGAGAGATAAGGTAACAGTCAAACTATTGGCAAACCTTTCAGATCGGCATACGGAACCCTACTCGAATACATCAACGCCATTTGGACCGGGGACACTGCGTTGCCAACCGATTGGAAGACATCATTGATAACATTTATCCCGGAGGCGGGGAAATCGGTAAACATAGACAATCTCCGGCCCATCTCCCTCACTTCATGTGTAGGGAAACTCGTGGAAACGATGGTCCATGACCGCCTCTCGGAATATCTCGAGAGCAAGAACACCTTCGCCGATACCATGTTCGGCTTCTGACCTCAAAAGTCGGCACAAGACATCCTTTTACAGCTTCATCACGAGATCCTCGAACCCACCGAAGACCCACATAACGACAAGTTAGTTTTGGCACTCGATCTCAAGGGTGCCTTTGATAATGTTAAGCACGCCGTCATACTAAAGCATCTTAGCGAGACCAACTGCGGCGCTCGTACATTCAACTATATCAAACATTTCTTAACGGACCGCTTGGCCTTTATACGCCTACAAGAGACCGAGTATGGCCCGTTTGAGATGGGAACACGGGGCACACCACAAGGCGCTGTGTTGTCCCCGCTTCTCTTTAACATTGCCATGACACACCTCCCGGCACAGTTGGCGGGTGTCGATGGTGTTCAGCATGCACTGTACGCCGACGACATCACCATCTGGGCCACTACTGGAAACATAGGAGTGATGGAGGAATGCCTGCAAGCAGCGGCGAGCATAGTAGACCACTATGCTACGTACTGCGGCCTCCAATGCGCCCCGTCCAAGTCTCAATTTGTGCATATTCGACCTTCCCCGAATGCAAAATCTCAGTTCAGCTTTCTCTCGCCAGCGGCCCCATCCGAGAAGTGGAGGAGATTCGAGTACTCGGTCTCTTTATTAATCAACATCGCAAGGCAGACAGAACTCTTGCCAAACTCCGCAAGGTCGGCGACCAGGTGGGCCGCATGGTTCGCCGCGTTTCCAACAAGCGAGGAGGGTTGCGAAGTAAGGATGCGGTGCGGCTCGCACATGCCTTCGTGACTAGTAGAGTACTATACTCGACTCCATACCTACGCTTACGGAAACATGATGAAGATTGCTTGGAGGTTGTACTCCACAAAATGCTCAAGAGAGCCCTCGACCTCCCGATCTCTACATTTAACGCGCGTCTTCTCGCGTTCGGGGTGGTGAACACCTATCGGCAACTTCGCGAGGCGTATCTTGTTAACCAATACAAGCGTCTCGTCCAGACCGTGTCCGGTCGCCGCCTCTTGGACCGGTTACATATTAAACATGACCACCATACGATGGAAAGGGTTCGAGTGCCCGAACTGTGGAGACGCGCCCTCTACGTTCGACCCCTTACAACTAAGATGAACAAGCAGGACCATAATGGCGGGCGCAGGCGCGGGCGGATGCCCTGCACTGCCACTATGGCTCTAAGACGCACGTCTTCTACGTCGATATTGCAGGCCCAAACCACTAAAGGGGCGGATGGTACACGGCTGCAATCATACACGAGGAAAGACAAGTGGACGGCGTCTCGTTCAAAGCACCCAGCTCAGCGCACGCGGAGGAGGTGGCGATCGCCCTCGCAGCCTCCCATCCCGACTCTAAATTCATCCTGACAGACTCCCGCGGAGCCTGTCGTAACTCAATTCGGATGGATCACTCCTCTCGCTGCCAAAATTCCTCGCCGCAGTATTCGCGACTGCGATCCAACTCATCGCTCAATCATATGGGTCCCCGGCCACCAAGGCATGCCAGGTAACGAAGCCGCCCATGAGGCAGCCCGAGCACTCACTCACCGGGCACCAGGCATCACTTGGGAGGACCTTGACCCAGATCACAGCCCTCTTCTTTCTTTTAAAGATATTACTGAGCACTATCGTGCCCAACACCGGCGTTACCCGGTTCCTATGAAGGGGCTGGGTAAAGCTGGCGAACGAACTCTCCTTAGGCTCTTTACAAACACTCTGCTGTTCCCGGCGGTTCTCAAGCACCTTAATCCTTCTTTTGACGGCCGCTGCTCATTCTGTGGGGAGGTGGCCGACACCTTCCAGAGGGTTTGGGAATGCCGGCAAAATCCTTCTCTCCCCCCCATCATCCCTTCCCCTACCCGAGAGGACTGGGAGGCGTCCCTGCTCGGCTGCCAGGAACTATCGGCCCTACAAGCCCTAGTTCGGCGGACCTGGGCAGCGGTCAAGACCAACGGGATCCCGGAATGAGGGACTCCGCCCAGTGTTGCAAATGGCGCGACCCACTAGAGGCCTCTCCCCCAGCACCTCTCTGTATATAAGCCCAATAAATGATTTTCACCACCACCATGCTGTTTATGTTATTGGGCGAGAGTTTTTTACGTACGCTAAGAAATAGCATTTTCAAACATGGCGGCACCCTTGACTCCCGCTTCAGTGTGAATTCGCGTGATGGCTATATGCTTTTGCTGTGTCATATAAATATAAAACATAAATGATGTTTAGCTACGTCTGAATTCAACTGCAACATCGGCGTGTCTCATTTCTGAGTCTTTGGGCGACTTCGCAGTCAATTCCAAACGAGACGCGCTGACATAGAACCGGTCGGATAGTTGCTAGTTGAATATATAACCGTGGACATACTAGGCACCAGGCGCCAGATGGTACCCTCTCTTCAAACGTTGTCCTCACATCTTTCCCGTACGTTAAACACAAAGGTTCGTTAAACTTAAAGGTTGAAGTGGCAGGCCCCAAACGTCCAGAATGGCGAAAAACGCTATTCTAAGATGCATTATTGACTTCCGTTTCTTCACATTGCACCTGCTTCCTTTAGGTTTGACGGAGCGCTCATGAAGCCCGAACTAATTAAAGGACGTTGATAACTTACTCGGACATGCGGGTAGTGATGTTCAGTACAGCTTGTACGCTGGAGCTCGCAAGGATGCCTATTACATGGATGTTCTTCAACACAGCCGCTATTTTCTGAAACACAAGTAAAAACATTAACGGTTAACATTTTTTCCTTGAATGCGTGAACACAAGAATGATAACACAGCATGTAAATATACACGAACGCTTTCTGATTAACGCAGATGGGACTAAAAGAGTTCCCACTCCCATATCAAGTAAAAGATTCAAGTAAAAAAGTGATTTATTATTATGTTACAATACAGGTGACATGATCCACCAAATGCTGCGTAATGTGGCGGCACAACTAGTGGTGACGGTAATTGTTTTTTAGGCGCAGTGAACAAACAACTTTCCAGACATCACAGAACGGCTACCATCATGGCAAGCGCAAATACTTCAGAGTGAAAGGTACTGTATCTGCGGCAGCCCTGAGAAAGGCCATTGTATCCTTTTGTTCGGGCAAGGTATGCCACAATATTTGATAATGCGTGGATCTGCGCTGTCGTAAGCCTATCCACGCATGCAACTGCAGCACTTCTCTTTAGGTAATGACGCCATGTCGGATGACATGAAGGAGCGTTGTAATGCACGCCCACAATTGTCTTCATTGTGCATCGCGAAGACCCGGCTCTTGTCTGGTCTTCACAATCTGAAGCTTACCGTCAGGATCCTGGAACGTGCGCAGAGCCTACCAGTGGTCTTCATATGGCTGCCTGCACTTGTGTTTTCGTTTTACTTGTGGTGTTCGTGTGCAGTTTTTGCAGTCTCTGATATGCCCCCGCGTAAATTGCGTGTAATACACTGTGTGTGTGTATGTTCCTCTTTGTTCCCTTTTTAGTCTTCTGTGCGGTACTGCGTAGTATTTCCGCGTTTTCTTGTGTTCTAGGATGTCCGCGTACTTGGTTGGTTTTCTTTTTTTTTTGATGTCACCTAAACGACATTGTCCCTGCGGGGTGGCCCAGTGTACGCAATATGCGGCATTGACCAATCGGCGTATGAAAGATGCATGTTCCGGTGTCCAGATCATGTATGTTTCTTAGGTGCATTAGTCCCTGAGCAGGTAAAGTGCGGAACTACATTCTTCCTATCCTCTATTTTCCGCAGGCTTATTTGCTCTTACAATATCAACTTTAGGATGATGATGATGATGAACATCTTGTCGTATGTTTCGATAGCGAGAGCGATAGCCAATTTTCCCGCTTCCGTAGGGTCTTCAGCGCGAATGGATGCAGCGAATGCTTCCCGTCTTCAACCACGATCATAACGTGTCCGTTTACGCTCGTAGATTTTGTCGCATTGGTGTATCTGATGTGTTCGTCGTTGCGCGTGCCCGCAAATTTTTCTGTAGTGTTTGCGCCTGTGTGTGTTCTCTGTTATAGTCAGGATGCATATTCCTGGGCATGTTGGAGACGTGAATATTTTGTCTTATTTCTAAAAATGCACGCTAGGATTGATGCAGGCCGGGTGTATCCCTAGGGTGTATCCTAGGGTGTATCCTAATATTGTGCGCACAGCTCGCCATGGGGTTCTTGGTTTCGTCACATCATCAGCCTATATTTGTGTCCATTGCAGGACGAAGGCCTCTCTCTCGATCTCCAATTACCCCTGTCTTGCGCTAGCCGATTCCCAGTTGCGCCTGCAAACTTCTAACTTCATCCCTGCACCTATTTTTCTGCCTTTCCTCGATAGCGCTTCCCTTCTCCCGGTATGTTCCATGCCGGTTATCCGTCCTATGCATTACATGGCCTGTCCAGCTTCATTTCTTCCGTTAATGTCAATTAGAATTTCGGCTATCCGCGTTACTTCTCTGATCCACACCGCTCTTCATGTCTCTTGAGGTTAGGCCTAACATTTTTCGTTCAGTCATTCGTTGTGCGGTCCTTAATTTGATCTCGAGCTTCTTTGTTAACGTCCAAGTTTCTGCCCAATATGTCAGCACCGGTAGAATGCAATGATTGCACACCTTTCTTTTCAACGACAGTGGTAAACTCCCAATCAGGATTCCGCAATACCTGCCGTATGCCCTCCAACCGTATTTTATTCTTCTGTAAATTTTCTTTTCATGATCAGGGTACCCTGTGAGTAATCGACCTGAGTGATTAGCTTAAGACGCTCCAATCCGCCTTTTGCATTGCGCTGTGGCGCTACCTTAGCGGGCTCCGCGAGAAACAACATGTACGGCGTCGGGGCCCCGCGGGACGCAGAGGCACGCTGCAAGAAGCGAGCTGCATGAAATGGGTTTTGTGCTTTTGTCAGTCGTTGTAATTTTCGTTTTGTGTGAGTGGCCGCTGCTGGACAGGATGCCTAAACCCGCAATGAGTCTGGTGCGACTTACAACCGCAAGTCGTCGAAATATGATGACGGGATTTTATGCAGCTACGCCGATAAACCAGTCACCGAGCCATGTGCCTCTGCATGCATACATGGCACCGTAACGCGATTGACACGGCGCCTATGCTTGTATTCCTGTTATTCATATTATGCGTACCGAATATGAGTCCAAACATGCTTCGGAAGTTGAAATGCGCGAACGTGAGCACTCGCCAACCACCCACATCAAGTTTAAGCTGGGGTCGATTCCGCTCAGCGGAGGTTAGCCGTTATCGTATATAGCAGCCGAAGTCATGCATTTTCCACTGTTCGACCTGCACTGAACGTACGCTAATAGGACGATAAAAACTGCTTTTATAGCTGAGTACTGACCACAGCGGCCATAGCTCTTTTAAGGGGCGACACTGCGCCCAAAGTTTTTATTTATGCAACGCAAGAACGGCGCATTTGTTTACATCGGCACGCGTACGGCCACCGCTCGCTGTTCGCTTCAAGTACAGTAGAAACCGTGCACCGCTCACACGAAATAATGATGAAATGTTCAAAGCATATATGAACACTTATCATGCACATATCACAGGCGATCACACTGAGACGAGAAGGCATGAACGTCCCGGGCACATCGAAAACTGCGACAACGACCACCTATATAGCCGCACTGGCACGCGAAAATACCGATGCCTGCCGTACTCGCGTGGCAACGAGCGGTGTTGTTGCTTCGATGCAGTATCGAAAGGGCCATCACTTGTTGCCTGTTTCAGCATAAGGGGCAAACTGTTTTCGGTAACTACTAAATCTGGCAGCATAAAAATACACTCTCCGTAGTTGAACTTCGTTCATGGAAGCGCCGGCGACTGCGACCGACAGCCTTCGTTCAAAAACGGTGCCTGTACCGCGGTATTATAGCACTGCGCCGTGTCGCCGCTTCCCCACTATGCTAAGAGTGGTTCACTTCAAGTCGATAAGGTCAGGACCGAACTATATAAGCAGTTTCCTTCGTTGTACTTGCTTATCCTATATTTCAGGTCCGCCGGTAGCGGACGAACTCGTAAGTTGTGTTAGGCCTAATGAGGCTGCCTGAACGAGATCGATACCGCCTGATGTGGAAGGCTGTAAAGGCCTGGAAATCGTGGATATCAGCGTCGGAAGCACGTTTTGACTCAATTTGAGCGTCAATAAATACATGCACGAGCGCATTTGCGGCGATATTCACGTTGTCGGTGCGATGTTCTAACTCGGTGGCCGCTCGCACTGCGATCAGCACATTTGTTTTGTCGACGTCGTCGGCACTAAAGCTTATCACACTACGATCATTCGCTGTCGTCGGTCGCGTCGTCGGTTGCTTCTTCGTCGTACTCGTATGACAATATAGGCCGGTATTTTGTAGCGATGCCTTTTAAAGTAATAATGCCTTTTCGCGCTTATCGTGCTTTGTCAGTGATCAGAGCGACGGTCCGCTCGCGTTATCAACGTTGATATCGTGAGTGCACCGTCGCTCTGACTACTGACAAAGCGCGATAAGCGCGAAAAGGCATTATTACTTTAAAGGCATCGCTACAAATAGCGGCCTAGGTCTCCCACTGGCACAGTATCACAACTACAACCGGCCGAGCGTTGGCCCCGGCGTGAGGTCGACTTCTGACCGACATCGGTGTCGTGTCGGCATATATTGTGATGTACCGGACGTTAGCCGAATATCGCTGTGAACAGCTGAAGTTTCTACTGAAACACAGCGCAAATACCACGTAGTCGACCGGCACAGCGCCGACAATGAAGAGTTCGCGTCCTCGACGACTATGCTGCATACGCGTGCGTCGTCAGCTGCACGAACCACCGACGCCGTGCCACCGACACCGAAACGTTTTCAGCGCTCGCCGCTAGGGTACAGCGCGTGCGCATTCGGGACATGTAAAAGGCGGATTAGATGGCCTTCTGCGCCTCGATCAATTCCTGCTGTGTTGTGAATAATCATCTTGACAAGCATTTCCGTCGGCGCGGTTGGTCCCATGGCAAGTTTGAATACTTTTGGCATAATATGTCGGCCTTGTTATGTCATTTCTTGAGGTTTATGGCCTACTTGAGGACTGAGTGTCAGTGTAAATAATAGGCGGAAAAATCCTCGACGATTACGATATTCCCTAATGCGAAATCGGAGCGCAGCTGCATACGTGTTTTTTATCATATCGCGATATATTGAGGCATCGCACCAATCACAGCACCAACTGGCAGAGACACGACGCGCGGTACTATAGTATATGGACCGACAACACAGTTTCTGCTTCCGAGCAGCATATTGAAAAACTAAAAGGCACAGCGCCTTAATAACCGCTGTTCAACGCGATTGACGCCGCCGGCGGATCTTGACACCATTTGCAACCACGATCACAGTAGGCCGTGCCCCCTAACGCGTTTTACGATAACCTAACCTATTTTGGGCGACACGCAACGGCAATACTCTCGGCGTCACATCAGCGTCAGCGGCGGCGTTGCAGCCGCGGTTGCTAAGGCGCTGTGCGCTTCCCGGCAACTCCAACTTACGCACCTTAATCTTTACTGGAAACGCTTGAGTTGAACACTATGCATAAAGGCGAGCTTGCAGCTTCTGCCCAAT